>NC_044983.1:85854610-86080063 GCF_008728515.1 Papio anubis | reverse complement strand
GTGAGATGGTATCTCATTGTGGTTTTGATTTGCATTTCTCTGATGGCCAGTGATGATGAGCATTTTTTCATATGTCTGTTGGCTGTATGAATGTCTTCTTTTGAGAAATGTCTGTTCATATCCTTTGCCCACTTTTTGATGGGGTTGTTTGTTTTTTTCTTGTAAATTTGTTTGAGTTCTTTGTAGGTTCTGGATATTAGCCCTTTGTCAGATGGGTAGATTGCAAAAATTTTCTCCCATTCTGTAGGTTGCCTGTTCACTCTGATGGTAGTTTCTTTTGCTGTGCAGAAGCTCTTTAGTTTAATTAGATCCCATTTGTCAATTTTAGCTTTTGCTGCCATTGCTTTTGGTGTTTTAGACATGAAGTCTTTGCCCATGCCTATGTCCTGAATGGTACTACCTAGGTTTTCCTCTAGGATTTTTATGGTATTAGGTCTAACATTTAAGTCTCTAATCCATCTTGAATTAATTTTCGTATAAGGAGTAAGGAAAGGATCCAGTTTCAGCTTTCTACTTATGGCTAGCCAATTTTCCCAGCACCATTTATTAAATAGGGAATCCTTTCCCCATTTCTTGTTTTTCTCAGGTTTGTCAAAGATCAGATGGCTGTAGATGTGTGGTATTATTTCTGAGGACTCTGTTCTGTTCCATTGGTCTATATCTCTGTTTTGGTACCAGTACCATGCTGTTTTGGTTACTGTAGCCTTGTAGTATAGTTTGAAGTCAGGTAGCGTGATGCCTCCAGCTTTGTTCTTTTGACTTAGGATTGTCTTGGAGATGCGGGCTCTTTTTTGGTTCCATATGAACTTTAAAGCAGTTTTTTCCAATTCTGTGAAGAAACTCATTGGTAGCTTGATGGGGATGGCATTGAATCTATAAATTACCTTGGGCAGTATGGCCATTTTCACGATATTGATTCTTCCTATCCATGAGCATGGTATGTTCTTCCATTTGTTTGTGTCCTCTTTTATTTCACTGAGCAGTGCTTTGTAGTTCTCCTTGAAGAGGTCCTTTACATCCCTTGTAAGTTGGATTCCTAGGTATTTTATTCTCTTTGAAGCAATTGTGAATGGAAGTTCATTCATGATTTGGCTCTGTGTTTGTCTGTTATTGGTGTATAAGAATGCTTGTGATTTTTGCACATTAATTTTGTATCCTGAGACTTTGCTGAAGTTGCTTATCAGCTTAAGGAGATTTTGGGCTGAGACAATGGGGTTTTCTAAATATACAATCATGTCATCTGCAAACAGGGACAATTTGACTTCTTCTTTTCCTAACTGAATACCCTTTATTTCTTTCTCTTGCCTGATTGCCCTAGCCAGAACTTCCAACACTATGTTGAATAGGAGTGGTGAGAGAGGGCATCCCTGTCTTGTGCCAGTTTTCAAAGGGAATTTTTCCAGTTTTTGCCCATTATGATATTGGCTACTTATTTCCTACAATATTTCCTACTTTATCTGTTTTGAAGAATGTACTGTTGCGTATTATTCTAATTTCTAAAATTCAAAATTTTAACATGAAATCACTAGTAGTATATTGGGTTACTCGATACTACTTACCATTTCACAGAGCAAAAGAAGAAGCCAATCTCTATTCCTTTCTCTGTTTAGCCTATGCACAATTGCTTTCCTTCTCTTTTCTGGAATAGAACAGGGACTCCGATTAGTGTTCAGCTGAAGCAGATATATGGAAATAGAATGTTTTATGGAGCTTTAGAGATGCCTACTAAGGTACACTCAATTCTCTTGCTTCAACATCCTTGCCCTCTCGGAAGCATTTGTCTTGTTTTCTGTCTCAGTCATTACCATATGGCAGCACCTAGTACAATGCCTGGTACCTAGAAGATGTATTATACATTTGTTGACTTGTGAAATAGTAAAATTATTATTAATTTTTACAGTTCAAATATTAATATTATTTGCTTACTTTATTGGATTTAATACATATTTAAAAGTGTTGACATTAATCATTTTTCACTTTTAATGTGTTATGTAAATGCCAGGGGATATAATTTAATACTCACACTTATGCTATACCAAGGATCTTACTTTTTCTGGATTACTGAAAATAAAAACATTTCATTTCTTGTGAATTTGATAGAAACTTTCTGAATTTTTAAAATGAATTTATTAAAGAGTGTTATTATAGAATTCAGTATAATGAATATGGTCGTTAGGATTTAGAAATTGTACTTGTACTTTCAGTAGTTCCAGTGTTTATGTTTAAAAATCTACTTTTATGTTAGATAATTTTATATTTCACAAAAAGGAGAGGAGTTTATTTTAGATGTATAGACACAGATTTTTAGAAATGACGAGAAAATACATCAATTACCCTGAAAATATCATCCCCTAAAACAGTATTTTAAAACTGCAAGCATTCTTTATGGAACTAAAAATTCATATTAATTAAATGGGTTCCAAAGAGTCATAAATATTATATTTATCAAGATGATTTCTAAGTATGTTTAAATGACTCATAGTAATAATTCATATAGATTATATAAATGAATAAATACTGGCTCTTTGCCTTTGTAATAAGAGATATTTTTGTCCTCTGATTATAGAAATAATTTAGTAGAAAGAAAATTATGTGATTGGCTTAACACTACTCAATTAAAAATAAATTCTTGATTTTCCTAAACTTCAAAATATATTTTTCTAATTACCATGGCTTGTTGCCTCTAAATTTTTATTAACATTACAAAAAAACGGGCTGGGCATGGTGGCTCATGCTTGCAATCCCAGGACTTTGGGAGGTCAAGGTGGGCGGATTACCAGAAATCAGGAGTTCGAGACCAGCCTGGCTAACATGGTGAAACCCCTGTCTCTACTAAAAATACAAAAATTAGCCAGGCATGATGGCAGGCACTTGTAATTCCAGCTATTTGGGAGGCTGAGGCTTGCTTGAACCCTTGAGGCAGAGGTTGCAGTAAGCCAAGATCATGCCGCTGCATTCCAGCCTGGGCAACAGAGCAAGACTCAGTCTCAAAAAAACAAAAACAAAAAAATCAAAATGAAAAAATATGCACTTACGTTTCCAGGGGAAAATGTGCATAAATGAGCTGCATATTATTACCGTCATTAGATATATAACTGGGAAGGTATACTGACAATCCAGCCAATATAAAACAAATAAACAAAAAGTCACTGAAATGTTTGGGACTCAGTCAAAGCATATTTGGATAAATTCTACTGAGCATGTCATGTGATATCTCTTGTTTCAGATATATGAACTTATTCCTGTCACTAGAAATAATGGCAATAAATGTATCCTAGTATTTTTGCCCAGCTACCTTGATAAATTAATGTTGAAAATGTGTCCATCTTGAGTTTTCTTCTTTTTTATGCTTCTTGAGATTTATATTATTCTAGAGTAGAATTATTTTTTAATTTTGCAAAGAAATTTCTTTGAAGCAAATTTTCTATAGGTGAAAACACAGAAAACTCGAAATTAATTCTCCACAGATTTCAGATATTGATTTTATGTTCTAATTTTATCTAGTGGTAAGTAAAGTACTAATTAATTTTGTCCCCATCATAGAACATGCGAATTGACTAAATGATGCTAATTACACATACAAGGTAGAGATGGAAAACTTTGAGAATTAAACTCTATCTAAAAATATTTAAGTATTAACACTCTTTTCATATTAACAAGTACTCTGTTTATTTCATGTTATAGCTCCTTTCATAAGTAAAATTACCTCTTGACTTCATTAAATTTACATTCAAACTTACAAAATTTTCATATTAACTTGTTGCATTGCAAAGCCTATGTTATCTTAGGTTTATATGCTGGTATGGTCAAAATAAAAAAAATAGTTTAAATGTTTTTTTTTTTTAGTGTAGAACATAGAGTTATTTCTGAAATAAGGATCTGTGTTGTGAATCCTGTAAATTGGTTGTTTGCCCATTGAGTTATACTTTTTAATGTCTGGAGTTATTCTTTGGAAAAATAAATGCCACAATCTAGTTTAGTTGTGACATTGCTCTTAAGAGAAGAGCACGGAGATTTCCACAGTAACTACATAGCATTTTCTTTCCTGATCCGCCCACTCATCTCCTGGGAAGCTGTGTGCCTTTCTGTTCCACTGCAGCTGATCTGGCTTACTCATAGTCTTTTGGGATTATCCCAGGGTTTGGAACAATGCCATAGGTCACGTTTTTTGAGCTCCAACTGTCCAGGCACTTAACAGGAATAACCTAACCATATGAGGTAGACTTTATTAGACCTTTATGGATGAAGCAACTGAAGGGCAGTGAGCTGTAGTGACTGGGAAATCCTTTAGTTTGATTCTAGAACTGAGCTTAGGACCACTATGCAATATGCCTTCCCACTTTCTAGACTAGACCTTCTCAGCCATGAATGTGCTACAGGTATACCCAGGTACTGATGCCCTCAGCCTTTGACGTTGCTGGACAGGACCTGGAGCCCAGCATCCCAGGTCTCTTCTTATATCGGTGAGAAGCTTCATCTACTTAGACCAGAGTGCTATACAAAGATGATGGTTTTCTACATGTGCTGTGAAGCAAAAAAGTTTGACAAGCACACACCCTAGAGCAAAGAAAACATTTAGAAATAAATATATTAAATATATTTTCTAATTTTTAGCTAACATTAAAATAAAATTTCAGATTCAGCAATCCTCTGACAAGGGATAACTTTTACACCTTGTATAATTCTACTTTATTTTGCTTTTTGTCCAAGTATTACATATGAAAAATGGTTTCAGTGCAAAGACTATTTTTTCCATTGATATTTTGTTATGCTACATGTCAGTTACTCTTAACTCCTTATTAGACAACATATATCCTAACTAGAGTTAAAATGAAGTCTTTACATCATTAAAATTGAATTCATTTAATTGTTATTGATACTTTTTGTTGTTGTTGTTGTTACTGTTCCTATGAACTGCCTACTTCCCAGTTATCAGAATTGGCAAATATTTAGGCTTAAATGCTGAAGTACACAAGGGTGAATGAGGTTAATAAGGGAACATTTTCTAAAGAAATGATATTTGCAAGTTTAAAAAAATATGATGGAAAGAATATGTATACTGTCTTGATAAGGAATGATTTGTGTTGTTCAGGAGCCCTTGAATAGCACTGAAGTGGTGTTGGAGACTATATATTACTTAGTACCATTAATGAAGAAATATAAAATAGTTCAGGATTTCTGACACCACAGGAACAGCTCAGGGGAACCCAGCTGGTAATCCAGATTGGCTTAAATGAGATTGTAGTGATGCATGAAGACTTACACTCAAGTGTTTTCATTGTGTTTAAAATGATTTTTTTTCACAATGCATTCATCATGGAAGTTCATCTGAAAGTGTGTGGTTTGTGGTTTTCCACATTTTTTCTCAATAGAAGTTTCCAGGTAAAGATAAAACATGTTGCAGATAAATCAAAGAGGAAAAAATTCATTTCCTCTTGATTGCAATAGCCAGAGAATGATTGCCCACTTACATACATCTGATCTAGTTTAGTGACTTACTAGGGACTATTTAGGGAGCTTTGACTATTGGTGATCTCGTCTGAATACCCGATTACATATGAAATATAAGGCAGGGGGAAGCAAAGAAGGTGACTCTGAGCTTGTAAACCTCATGGACCTAATAATAAAATGAGCCATTATCAGGGAAAATATTACCAGGAAGATGAGGTGAATGAATGTGCTGTGAGGTGGAGAGGATGTGAATTCGTTGGGGAGCATGTAGATCTGCAGGAACCAGGGAGAGACCCAAGAGGAGAGTTAGTGAAAGCAATTGGAAATTCTTGCTTGGAGTCATGTGCAGAGATTAGGACTGGCGGTTTAAAGTCATGGTACTCTACTCTTAGGTACTCATAACAGTAGGGGTGAAAGAGATCTAAAGGAAGAAAGGATAAAGATAAGCTTGATAAAAATAGGCCTCATCACATTACCTGGTTAGCCACCTTAACAGGAGGAGAAAGTCAAAGTTGGGCAGCAAAGGAGACAGGCCAGCTGGCCTCCTTGATGTTCCTAAACCACCAAGCACAACCCTACTGGGGCCTGCACCTTCCATCCTCAGCCTGCAATGCTCCTCCCACAAGGGTTCAGGTGCTTCCTTTGTGCTCCTGTAATACTCTATGTTTCTGACACTGCATTTACCGGAGTATCATTACCTGTTTATGTTCTTGTGTCATAAGAACAAAATTCAGTGATATAAAATATTCATTGAGTAAATTAACAGAAGAAATGAAATGAGAAAAGATTGTACTTAAGGCCTCATTTCAGATATCAAGATCTTGGAGTTCTGATAAAGTGGTCTGATGACATGTTATTTCAAATAAAATATAATTGGACACCCATTGCGTGCCAGCCATTCCTGGAACAAGGGTCAGACATTATTAGACAACATCAGCAGGACTCTCTGCATCTCTCAGCTCTGGTGATCTAGGTACTGGCTTCTTTTCAAGCAAGCTCTCTCTAAGTGGCAGCAGAGTCAGCATCTACTCCTTCAAAATGATTCTGTCTCTTGGGGTCACTTGCCTATCAAGGAGGTAAGGGCCCCTGGTGGGACTACCCATGGGACAGGAAGTGACAGTTTGTGAAGCAGGGTGTGACATGGGGTAAA
The DNA here is from genome assembly GCF_008728515.1 of Papio anubis. Classification (NCBI taxonomy): domain Eukaryota; kingdom Metazoa; phylum Chordata; class Mammalia; order Primates; family Cercopithecidae; genus Papio; species Papio anubis. The sequence continues at coordinate 86,073,462 of NC_044983.1, read as the reverse complement.
AACAAACTAACAGAAGTCCATTCTAGAAATCATACAAGAGGCCCTCAGGAAGTGGAGGTGAGAGGATGGCTTAAGCCAGAAGTTCTGGGCTGTAGTGTGCTATGCCAATCCGGGGTCCGCATTAAGGTTGGCATCAATATGGTGATTTTCTGGGAGCAGGGTCCCATAAGATTGTCTAAGGAGGAGTGAACTGGCCCAAATTGAAAAAGAGGCAATCAGGTGCTCATAAGTGGCATCATGATCTGAAACCAATAGTGGAGGACAGCTAGGGAAACGGAGTGAATTCACTTTTCTCTTCCTCCCTCTTATTGTCAAAATTACAACTGACTACCAGAGAAAAGGATACTAAGCCTGGAGTTGCTTAGTATCTTTGTCGTATGTTTGAGGTTCCATAGATGAAGGAGAGTTTAAGAAGAGAAAAAGATCAGCTGACAGTAAGGCCACTTGTTGGCATTAAAACATTGATGCTTGGTGATTTTGTTTATTTAAACATTGTTCTTGATTTGATATGAAAAAATAAATAAATCAAAGTTTCATCTAAACTTTAAAAAGTTCTATAAAATCCTAAACATATAATGATAAAGATAGAGTGTGGGCTTTGCAAATAAACTTAGGTCCAAAGCCTACTCTGCCATTTTCTACCTGTGTGAAGCTTAAGCAGGTGACTTAAGCTTTTATATCACGTTCTCTGCAGTGCTTACTTAGGGGTTAAATAACAAAATTCGTGAAAAGCACTTAGCATATCATATAGCAGGGCAGTCAAAACTAGTGAATACTATTGGTGTTGTTATTGCTTAAAATTTTTTTATTGTGGCAAAATATAAACAACACGAAACTTACAATTTTAACCATTTTAAGTGTACAGCTAAGAGACAGTAAGTATATTTACATTGTTGTGAAATCATCACCATCATCCATCTTCAGAACATTTTTGCATCCCAAATTGAAACAATGTACTCATTAAACAAATCTTTGTTTCTCTCTTCCCTGGACCCTGGTAATCACTATACTAACTCTGTCTCTGTGAATTTGCCTATTCTAGGGACCTCATGTAAATGGAATCATACAATATTTGTCCTTTTGTGTCTAGCTTACTAAGAATTTTTTTAGTAGCAAAAGCTGAATGAATCCGGACTGGTTGGTCATTGGTTGCCAGGGTTTCTGTACTGCATGGGTCCCAATGCATAAACTTAAATTCTATCATCTTCCTGATAATATCTACTAATTACAGGCATAATGTTCCTAGGAGAAAAGCAGTCTCTATGGCACACGCTTTAGGTGTCCAAATATATTTCAACAACATTACAGGAGCAGAACTCTTTGAAGAAGACTGTATAAAATCTGAAAACACTTCTGAAAGGTAGCTCTGAAAAGTTCTTGGGTACTTTAAGTACAGGTGAGGTTAAAAAATTTCAGCCTGTGGATAGCACCATTTTTATTTATCAGCCTCTTTATTCCTCTCCCAAAGTGACTGTATATTGTGCAGTTGGTAAGCAATTAAATAGTTGGCAACAAGGCATAAATATTTAAAATTTATTAAAAACTACCAAGGCCTGAATCAAGAGATGTGATTAATTATTCAGGAAGAGCTCTATTTTAAAAAATGTGATCACAGATGTGTAGTAATTACACAATCTGTTTCTTTTTATCATGTATATGAGCTAAATGAAATGTTTCCCTGCCTCAAAAGTCTGCATTTCCTCAGTTCTCCATAATGATGCCAATTCATTCATGGAACCAAAGCAAGAATCATTAAGCTTATAACCATCAGATACCAAGGAAGTTGTTTCTGTAGCAATCAATCAGCCACGTGAAATCTCTTAGGATTTTTACCTCTTTACTCTAGTGACTTATCAATGCAAACATGCCTCTGTCTGTCACTGGTATGTCTTAAACCTCCCACTTAAAAAACAGTTTCTCCTTGGTTTAGCTCCTTCACACTTGGCCTTTCTGATGTCCATGGCACAGATTATGATAACTGTTACTACAACCAACAAATGCCACTTCTGACTGCAATTTTTGCTTTCTTTATATAATCTTGGGTGAGCAGTTTATTGTCTCTAAACCTTGGTTGCTTCATCTGTAAAATATGAGGAGAAAGATAGCTTGTGAGAATGACTAGCACAGTATATGTACAGGTAAATACTAGATTTAGGAAAGAAGTACGTGAGCACGCACGTTGTACTTTTCCAGCCTTCTTCCTCCTTGAAACTGTTTCTCCTTTGTCTCCTAATAACTGTATTGTAGCTGCTGGCTCCCATATTTGGGAACTGAAGTTTCCACCTCATTTACCCACTCACTCTCACGGCTTGTTCAACCTTGGGCAGTCTGCCTGGCATAAGCTAAAACTGCCGCTAGAAGCCACTACATTTGGTAATTTAATTACTTTTATCTCATCCATCCCCTTGGCCCTCAGGACTCTGCTGATTTGCAGAGCAAGTTTGATAGCCTCCTATCTGTACCTTTTAATCTAAAAAAATGGCATTGATTCAGACAGACATTTGAAAGGACACTGTGATCACCAAGGGAGACAAAAATTCTGTAAGAACAAGATTTTTAAAAAAGTGTTTATAATTCACATTAACCCTGGGCTCTTTATCAGAAAAGGCAATGTTATGTTTCACATATCCTTTTACTTATTTGAACAATTATGCTGGTTTATTGAGTACTTACAGTAGCCCAGACACTGTGCTAAGCACCTCACATATATTATTTAATGTAATACACCCAGCAATCCTAGGAGGTAGATGCTGCTATAATCCATTTTATAAATAAAGAATAAAAGACTTGGGTTAGGTAACTCGCCTAATATCACACAGTAAGTGGCAGAGCTGGGTCAAAACCGGACAGACCTGAACCATGGTCTGTCCACTACAGCAGAATATTCAGTGGTATGTTTAAAGGCAGTTACTCAATAAAGAAAAGATAATACTGAACTATTTCTTTTATTTAGGAAGCTTATGGAGAGGTTTAAATGATGGTCCTTTTTACTACACATTTTTTTTTCTTCTTACCCTCTTTATTTTTCTTTTACTGAGGCCTTTAGGGTTAATTTTTAAATATTAAATCTATCTGTTCTTCTCTGTTCCTTGCAGTAAGAAACATAAGGCTTCGAGAAGGCCATACAACTGTACATGTTTGAAATTCCTTGTCCAGGACGTGGTGACATAACATGATGAATCCATTCAAGAGTAAATGGTGATCTCAGTGATTCTTGTGGTTGGAATATTTTTTGTAATGAAAATAGTTGAGAACCTGTTGATTAAGTACCTGATAAGGTGTGCCTATAAATTAAGAATTAGGAATGCTCCATGCATAATATAATATTTCTTCAAATCAGAAATAAAATATCCCATATGTAGAACTTGTTATCTATATAAAAAAAAATCAGGAATCACTTATTAAAATATTTCATATGGTTTCCAGAGTGGTCCACAACATAGCCTCTTGGGAGGGTTCTATTTCCTCTATTAGAACTTCAGTTTCTGGGTTTTTTTTTTCTCATTGTTTTTTATTTCCTATTTTTGTATATATTTTAAAATATACATAAATTTTTAATAATGTGCATAATAGTAATACATAATTTATATTTGAAATTATGTACTATTACTATGATATACATATAAGGTACAGCTCAAAAACATTTTGTTGATGAAATACGTGATCAAAAATGTTCTGGAGTACACCAGTTTATAGATCTTTGGAATTATAAAATATTAGGAATTCTTACAAATTTGAGAGTTACACTTCTAACATTTCTAAAATATAACAAGCATTTATTCGTGATCCAACCAACCAGTAGTCCAAATAACCAGAACTTAAAAAAAAAAAGAGAAAAATAAAGATTTCCATAAGAAACAGCTAAATCATAGTACATATATCAGGTGATAAAGCTAAAAGGTCATTTGTAGGATGTGCTGGGTTCATCTCCAGTAAAGTATAGTGATGACTAAAAGCCATAAAAATGTCCTTGGGGCCTTGCAAAACTCTTAATTGTCCTCTAGTCTAAATTTTCTTAATTGCTTCTAGTTTAAAAGTAAAATTATATATAGTGCCAGTCATTAAGTGAGTTTCATTTTTTCAAGTTATTTGCTTACACTGTCTGTGGCTCCCATTGTCCCTGATACGACCTACAAGACCTTCCAGTATCCCGATGGTCCAATCCTACCTGGTTGGTCTCCAGTACTCTCCTTCAAGACAACTTTCACTAATTCTTTAACACATTTCTTGCCTTTGGGCATTTACAGATTCCATTTCCTTTTTCTCAGAGAAAACACCCTTTCCCTGCTTTGCCTAACTCCTTCCCACGCTTTCAGTCTCAGCTAAAATATTTTCCTTCCCCCTAGTTTAAATGAGTTGCCTCTGCTATGTGTTCCGTGGCATCCTGTAATCTCCTTTCCTTTATCATTTATCACATCACATGCTCAGATGTCTGTCTTCCAACCCTACATTTGTAACACTCACCTCACATTTTTGCAGATGGGCCTGTCTGGACTCAATTCCCTGGACCCACATCTAGGTGGATAAATAATGGTGCATGACTGAAGCCTACCTACTCAGGGATTGGGGAAGCTTCTCTGGCCCTTACATGGTACTGCACACTCTCGCACACTCTCCCTCATCAACTGGTTTAAGCTTTGTAGACTGTTAATTAGATGCTTTGATATCTTCACTTAATGATTTTGAAGCAGCCTCATTTGGGGTAAATACCGTAGGTTTGTCCTCTCATGCCGAAGAAATCAAGTACGCGGACACACCAAGAAGCGGGTTCAGGAGGGGAGGTTTAATAGGCAAAAGAAAAAGAAAGGAAAATAGCTCTGTCTCCTGCAGAGAGAGAGGTGCCCAAGTGGATCTTCCGGCCTGTGGCGGAGTGCACAGGTTTTATAGACAGGCTTGAGGAGGTGGTGTCTGAGTTACATGGGGCCCAGAGATTGGTTGGACCAGGCGTGACATTTACACAGCACACGTGGAAGCTGTCAGCCCCACCCTAATCACGATGCAAATGGAGTCTTTCCTGACCTGCAGCCATGTTTTCTGCTCTCTACTGCGCACGTGGTTGGCAAGGAAAAGGAAAGATGGAGCTGTCATTTTGAACATGCCTGGTTCCCAGGTGGCCCCTTTCCTGTTGGCACAACTTCCAGCATTCAACTGTGCAAACTTTCAGCTTGCTTATCTAGGTCTGCAGCTCGATTTTACAGGCTACTCTTTGTGAGAAAAGAAACGAGTTTGGAACTGCTTTTCATTAAAAGGGAAACCTTACCAAGGACTTCCTTACACTATCTGCCTGAATAATTTCTTTTTAATTCCTATATCAATTTCTTCATTCTTCCTTCCTTTTTCCTTTTCCCTTCTCTTCCTTTTTTCTGGCTTTTCTGTTTGTTAGAATGACAGACTAGTCCTGTGAATCCTTCTGGTTTTTCTCCATCTACCTACACTTTATAGAAAATTAATCTTGGTCCTTTAAGCAGTGTCAGCAAAGCATGTGTTGATCCAGCGGCCAGATGAGAAGTGCTGCTGAACAGAGAACAAGCAAAAGCACTTGGAGCGTGAGAAGAGATGGGCCAAGTGGATTTTAGATGAGACAAGATTCTACAGGATTTTTGAGCCTTGAGCTACAATCCGTCTTTTAATACAAATGTCCTCTAATTTGGAAAGCCCTAGGTTTTTTTCCCCTAAATTTCGAATCTCTTTTTTCCTAATTAAGAAAATGCATTTTCTCCATCTTTATATTCATTTGACTCCAGGGTACAGATGCTAGAAATTACGCTGTCAGCAGAATTGTATTTGACTATGAAGGGAAAAACATTGCTGAATTACTTGAAATTCTGTTTTGTTTATGTCTTAATTCAAATAAGACTTTGACTTTATTTAATTTTAAGACAGTGTATATTATAGCCACTCTTCAGCCACTTTTCTGGATCGTGAATTCAGATTTATGTTTTATTCCTGTTAGTTGATTTGAAAAGCATTTTATTTACATTTTTGTTGTGTATAATATTTCTTTTGTGGACCTGAGTTACAGATTTGCTCTGCCCCTCTTTCGCCAGTGCTAACTTAAACAAAATAGACAGATCATTTAAAAATAGGCATCATCTTCAAGATATATTTTTACAATAATTTTTCTGTTGTTTGTAGGGCTATTACTGACTTTAATGTTCTTGCAAGATCATGCCTTAAATTTTTTGTCAATTTCTTAGTGAACAAAGCTTTCTTTGAAATACTTTAATAAGTGGGAAAAACTCATTTAACTAGCTGTAAATTTAACTGTGAAATTCTTTTTTCTTTTTTTTTTGGTTAAGAGAGAGTCTCACTCTGTAACCCAGGCTGGAGTGCAATGGTGTTATCTCAGCTCATTGCCACCTCCACCTCAGCTTCCCAAATAGCTGGGATTACAGGTTTCAGATTCTTCTGCCTCAGCCTCCCAGATAGCTGGGATTACAAGCATGTACCACCATGCTCGGCTAATGTTTGTATTTTTAGTAGAGACCAGGTTTCACTATGTTGCCCAGGCTGGTCTTCAAAGCCTGACCTCAGGTGATCTACTCACCTTGACCTCCCAAAGTGCAGGAATTATAGGCTTGAGCCACCGTGCCCGGCCTTAACTGTGAAATTCTGACTTAAAGATATCTTCCGTAGACCTAATAGACATCTACAGAACTCTCCACCGCAAATCAACAGAATAGACATTCTTCTCAGCACCACATCACACTTACCCAAAATTGACCACATAGTTGGAAGTAAAGCACTCCTCAGCAAATGTAAAAGAACAGAAATTATAACAAACTGTCTCTCAGACCACAGTGCAATTAAACTAGAACTCAGGACTAAGAAACTCAATCAAAACCGCTCAACCACATGGAAACTGAACAACCTGCTGCTGAATGACTACTGGATACATAACGAAATGAAGGCAGAAATAAAGATGTTTTTTGAAACCAATAAGAACAAAGATACAACATACCAGAATCTTTGGGACACATTTAAAGCAGTGTGTAGAGGGAAATTTATAGCACTAAATGCCCACAAGAGAAAGCAGGAAAGATCTAAAATTGACACCCTAACATCACAATTAAAAGAACTAGAGAAGCAAGAGCAAACACATTCAAAAGCTAGCAGAAGGCAAGAAATAACTAAGATCAGAGCAGAACTGAAGGAGATAGAGACACAAAAAACCCTCCAAAAAATCAATGAATCCAGGAGTTGGTTTTTTGAAAAGATCAACGAAATTGATAGACCATTAGCAAGACTAATAAAGAAGAAAAGAGAGAAGAATCAAATAGATGCAATAAAAAATGATAAAGGGGATATCACCACCGACCCCACAGAAATACAAACTACCATCAGAGAATACTATAAACATCTCTACACAAATAAACTAGAAAACCTAGAAGAAATTGATAATTTCTTGGACACTTACACTCTCCCAAGACTAAACCAGGAAGAAGTTGAATCCCTGAATAGAACAATAGCAGGCTCTGAAATTGAGGCAATAATTAATAGCCTACCAACCAAAAAAAGTCCAGGACCAGACAGATTCACAGCTGAATTCTACTAGAGGTACAAGGAGGAGTTGGTACCATTCCTTCTGAAACTATTCCAATCAATAGAAAAAGAGGGAATCCTCCCTAACTCATTTTACGAGGCCAACATCATCCTGATACCAAAGCCTGACAGAGAGACAACAAAAAAAGAGAATTTTAGACCAATATCCCTGATGAACATCGATGCAAAAATCCTCAATAAAATACTAGCAAACCAGATCCAGCAGCACATCAAAAAGCTTATCCACCATGATCAAGTGGGCTTCATCCCTGGGATACAAAGTCTGGTTCAGCATACACAAATCAATAAATGTAATCCAGCATATAAACAGAACCAAAGAAAAAAACCACATGATTATCTCAATAAATGCAGAAAAGGCCTTTGACAAAATTCAACAGCCCTTCGTGCTAAAAACTCTCAATAAATTCGGTATTGATGGAACGTATCTCAAAATAATAAGAGCTATTTATGATAAATCCACAGCCAATATCATACTGAATGGGCAAAAACTGGAAGCATTCCCTTTGAAAACTGGCACAAGACAGGGATGCCCTCTCTCACCACTCCTATTCAACATAGTGTTGGAAGTTCTGGCTAGGGCAATCAGGCAAGAGAAAGAAATAAAGGGTACTCAGGAAAAGAAGAAGTCAAATTGTCCCTGTTTGCAGATGACATGATTGTATATTTGGAAAACCCTATTGTCTCAGCCCAAAATCTCCTTAAGCTGATAAGAAACTTCAGCAAAGTCTCAGGATACAAAATCAATGTGCAAAAATCACAAGCATTCTTATCCACCAGTAACAGACAAACAGAGAGCCAAATCATGAATGAACCTATCCACAATAGCTTCAAAGAATAAAACACCTAGGAACTAACCTCAAGGGTGTAAAGACCCTTCAAGGGGAACTACAAAACCACTGCTCAGTGAAATAAAAGAGGACACAAAGAAATGGAAGAACATACCATGCTCATGGATAGCAAAGCAAATTCACAATGAAAAATGGCCACACGCCTAAGTTGCACTTTATAGCTTCAAATGCCATCCTATTAAGCTACCAATGACTTTCTTCACAGAATTGGAAAAAACTGCTTTAAAGTTCATATGGAACCAAAAAAGAGCCTGCATTGCCAAGACAATCCTAAGCCAAAAAAACAAAGCTGGAGGCATCACGCTACCTGACTTCAAATTATACTACAAGGCTACAGTAACCAAAACAGCATGGTGCTGGTACCAAAACAGAGATATAGACCAATGGAACAGAACAGAGTCCTCAGAAATAATACCACACATCTACAGCCATCTGATCTTTGACAAACCTGAGAAAAACAAGAAATGGGGAAAGGATTCCCTATTTAATAAATGGTGCTGGGAAAATTGGCTAGCCATAAGTAGAAAGCTGAAACTGGCTCCTTTCCTTACTCCTTATATGAAAATTAATTCAAGATGTATTAGAGACTTAAATGTTAGACCTAAAACCATAAAAACCCTAGAAGAAAACTTAGGAATACCATTCAGGGCATAGGCATGGGCAAGGACTTCATGTCTAAAACACCAAAAGCAATGGCAACAAAAGCCAAAATTGACAAATGAGATCTAATTAAACCAAAGAGCTTCTGCACTGCAAAAGAAACTACCATCAGAGTGAACAGGCAACCTATAGAATGGGAGAAAATTTTTGCAATCTACTCATCTGATAAAGGGCTAATATCCAGAACCTATAAAGAACTCAATCAAATTTACAAAAAAAAACAAACAACCCCATCAAAAAGTGGGCAAAGGATATGAACAGATACTTCTCAAAAGAAGACATTCATACAGCCAACAGACACATGAAAAAATGCTCATCATCACTTACCATCAGAGAAATGCAAATCAAAACCACAATGAGATACCATCTCACACCAGTTAGAATGACAATCATTTAAAAATCAGGAAACAACAGGTGCTAGAGAGGATGTGGAGAAATAGGAACACTTTTACACTGTTGGTGGGAATGTAAACTAGTTCAGCCAGTGTGGAAAACAGTGTGGTGATTCCTCAAGGATCTAGAACTAGAAATACCATTCGACCCGGCCATCCCATTACTGGGGATATATCCAAAGGATTTTAAGTCATGCTGCTATAAAGACACATGCACACGTATGTTTATTGCAGCACTATTCATAATAGCTAAGACTTGGAATCAACCCAAATGTCCATCAGTGACAGACTGGATTAAGAAAATGTGGCACATACACATCATGGAATACTATGCAGCCATAAAAAAGGATGTGTTCGTGTCCTTTGTAGGGACATGGATGCAGCTGGAAACCATCATTCTCAGCAAACAATTGCAAGAACAGAAAACCAAATACCGCATGTTCTCACTCATAGGTGGGAATTGAACAATGAGATCACTTGGATACAGGAAGGGGAGCATCACACACCAGGTCCTATTGTGGGGAGGGGGGAGAGGGGAGGGATAGTATTAGGAGATATACCTAATGTAAATGATGAGTTAATGGGTGCAGCACACCAACATGGCACATGTATACATATGTAACAAACCTGCACGTTGTGCACATGTACCCTAGAACTTAAAGTATTAAAAAAAAACAAGATATCTTCACTTGCCTTTAAATGGTTTTTACATGATGAAGTAAACATCCTAAGGCTTATATTATTAGAATTATCATAGGAAATGTCGATAATTTGTTCCAATTAAATATACAAATGATTGATTGGAGGACCATGTGTATATGAATCATGTTGCATTTATATATCAGTGAGTTTATCTTTTCTTCTTAGTTATCTGATTTGTTTGAAGTGAAGTCTCAGGAGTAATTTTTTAAAGAATAGTTGAACTGATTCATTTTTTAAAAATTATACCCTTAAAATCTTTTTTAGTGCAAAATATAAGGAATCTAGAAAACACAGATAAACAAAAAGAAAACAATCAGCCATAATCTGACTATCTAGAGACAGTCACTAATTTCCTAATATACATTCTGTTTGTCACTTTCTTTTAATGTAAAATTGTGTGTATGTGGCTATAAAATTAAGTGAAAAAAGCAATAGTGATAAATAGAATATCTATTTGTGAAAAATGAGAGAAAAAGACTACACAAGCAAATTCTTATCAGTTCTTTTTTTTTTTATAGAACACTTCCTGATCATTAACAAACTTTAAAATGTATATTTTTCAGAACTTCTGGAACAATTTTTATAGAGAAAAAATACATATTTACATTCTCAGAACTCAGTACAATAATTTTAATAAAACAATGTCAATTGGCCATTGATATTCTTCAATAAATTGTTTGCCGATAACTTTCACTCATTTTTCTACTAGGTTTTTTGCCTTAGTTCTTGATTTGTAGGAGGAGCTCAATATTTTCTGTCAACTTTTGACTGTGAGTCATGTAGTTCAGCTTTGAACTGCCTTTTACTGCATGGAAATTTACATTACTGTGTGTAATCAAATCAGCAAACCAAATATTTCCTATGTGTCTTCTGAGTTCTAGGTCATACTTGCAAAGGCCATTTTCTCTTCAAGATTATACAAATATTCACCTATATTTTCTGATATAGTTATACGTGTGTTTATATTTACACATATATTATCTATTATTATATTAAATTTAGATATTTCTTACATATGAAATTTGTTTTTTAAATGATTGGGGTTGTTCCCTATATGGCCTAGTTGTCCAAACTTTGCTTTGAAGTCCCACCTTTGTTATAGATGACTTCCCATATATATCTGAGTTTATTTTTGGCCTCTCTATTCTGTTCCATTGATATGTTTATCTATTCTAATACCAGGGCCAGATTTTTAAATGTCTGTAGCATTATTTTACATTGTTAAATTCAGGAAGACAGCTCCTGTTTTATTGTTCTTTAAAAAATTTCTTAAATGTACTGGAGTATTTACTCTCTAACTAAAGCTTTGAATTAATTTGACATTTTACTATAGTGAGTTTTCTGATTCAAGAATATATTATGTTACACCAGAAATCTGAGATTTTTACAGTGTTATTTGAGAAAGTTTTAGAGTTTATTCCTAGATTTTTATTTTATAAAGAGGATTTCTGGTAAGTGAAGTTTTTGGTTTTTTTTACAAAAAAATGTTATTACTTTGATATGGTTGTCATATAGGAAAGTTACTATTTATACTATATTTTGGGGGACTATCTTATCTAACATACTGTTTCTAAGCAGATGACTTTTGTTACCTGTCCTGTAGAAGGTTGAGGAGAAAATGATCGGCGAGTGAGCTGCCACAGAAGGATGCTGAGGTTTTGGCAACCTTGTGTGTCTCTGAAAGTTTACTCAGTAGGCTGTGATTTTGTGTGACCTATTAATGTTTCACAAAAGGAAAATGAGTTGGGTTCCCAATACTCTTGTCCTATCCAGGAAACTCTCAGGACTAGGAAGTGTTGATAACATGCCTTTTAAAGCAAATTAACCACTAATTGAAAATAAATTAGGATGTTGGCATTGCATTCTCAAAGGGACAGCAGCACTCAATTTAAAGTGCTGAAGAAAATGGAAATATGTGCTCTGTGTTAGGAATGATTGTATTAAGGCGCACTAATTTGAAATGTTTGCACCGTGATTCAGCATTTTATTAAGGTAGAATTTTGAAAAGTTAATTGACCACAAACTTGAATCAATTAAACCCATGTTTTATACACAACAATAGGATTACATGGGAAGGCGAAAAATATCAAAGCTCTTTTGAAAGTGAATTCTAACAAATATTTATTTTAGCAATAGTAACCACTAAAATTTTCAGAGCTGTGTAATTTATATTACTCTTTGTTGGGGGTCATTTAATCCTTATAGAAATCCTGTGAGTTGAAAAGGAAGGTTCTAGTTTTGTTCTTACTTTGCCCGGGTTAAATGAGCTGTCCAAATTTGTATAATTAACTCTTAAATGGTCAAGCGTCTAAATGCAGATCCCCTGACGCTTCCACCAGTGTACATTGGAATCCACACTGCTGCCTCCCCTAAGATCCAGCTTATTTTAAAATGAGATATGAAATATTCTGCCTTGCCTTTGCTTGATTGCCTAGGTGTGCACTTGTATCTGATGTTAACATTACATGGATCAACCAGGGTGTTTCACCAAGCAAGGCTGATGATTGCTTTTCTGCCATGGCCAGGGAAATATTTCATTAAATTCTTCCAATGTATTTCACTTATTTTTGCTACTCATTGACTTTATGCTGAGCAATTGTTTCTTATATTTTAATTAATTCCAGTATAATTCTAAAAGAAAATTCTCACAGTTTTAACAACCTAAGTTCAATGAGCTCTCAACTCTGCCATTGTGGTATAACTACTTGATGCTAATAAGGATTCCATAATTTTTGGTGAGTTTTAGAGTCCACAATATTTTTAAAAACACTTCTGAACTTACTTTTCATAAACATTTTTTAATTGTGAGGCTCCAAAACTTTTTAATATTATTTTCCCCATCTCAAATACCTCTTCCCAGTGAGAGGGTCTAGGATGAAAGAGGATGAAGTATTAGTGGATTATGTTTATCTAAAGTGGTCTGTACTTTTTTTCCAAGGAGTTCCAATGGATATCCTATTGCTGACTGGAGAACATACTTTGAAATAAATTGGGCCAAAGGAATTCACTTTCTTTCAACATTTTTAAAGTTCAAATCTTGTGAGTAGAAGAACCCAGTTTTGACCCATATACATTTATGTTTTTAGTTAATTATATCCTGAACACTTCAAAAATTTTTTGCGATCTTGTCATCATCCTTATTTCTAAATATCTCATTTTCTCTCTTCTTGTCTGTTCTTATCCTACTCTATCATTGCCCTATCACTTTTTTCTTCAATTCTTCACCAGACCCATAGGACTAACCATTGATTTAAAGCCATCTCCGTACAACAAAGTATTGGATCAGAGACATGAAAAAACATATTAAGTTTCAAATATTTCACGTTGAGGAATTTTCAATGATAAAGAATGACTCATTAAAGAAAAGCTTTAGGACTCTCTTTTGTTCTGGCTCCTGTCAACTTTAATAATTTGGATTTTGAATAAAATAATATATTACTTCAAAATTGGTAATCAGAATGAAGTAAATAAATTACGCCTTTTGTGAAACTCAGAAGATTCCACTCAAATAAGGAAAAGTCAATATCCTGTATACTGTGTTCATCACTATTTTCAGACCACACGTCAAGGTTTAACATTGCAAACTGTCAACCCAAATTAAGGCTGGGTACAGAGCCTCTTTCCAGACAAGTTACTATAATAAGAGAAGGGAATAAATATCACATTAAAATGCTTTATTTTATTAATTATTATTTTTGAGATATGGTCTCTGTTGCCCAGGCTGGGGTGCAGTGGCATGATCATGACTCACAACAGCTTCGACTTCCCAGGCTCAGGTGATCTCCCACCTCAGCCTCCCATAGTAGCTGGGACTATAGGCACACACCACCATGCCTGGTGCTAATTTTTTGTAGAGATAGGGTTTCACCACGTTGCCCAGGCCTGTCTTGGACTCCTGGGCTTAAGCAATCTGCCTGCTTTGGCCTCCCAAAGTGCTGGGATTACAGGGGCGAGCCACTAAAATGCTTTATTTTAAATAAAAACTGTGATGCATAGAGTTTTCTAACCAAACCTATCTTTGTTTCATGCTTATATCTAAAATTCTTTTAGAGATACATTGTCAGGGTATTACGTCTCTAGCACCTCAGGGAAAATGTTGCCTTATTATAACAAACTACCCTATGTATAAATACATAAAACATTTACAATTTTTTCTATATATCATTCTAGCATCTGTGTAATTTTCTCATTTAGTATTTCTATGAGTTGTTTACTGTTCATTTGGTTAAAGAGTAATATATTACCATAATGAGTCAGAATAGCATATTCCCTTGTTACTAGTAAAGAATTCTGTCAAGATTTGGTTTCTTAGCATCAATTTTTGCCTGGTTGTTAGCGTTAACAAGAATCCTTCAGATGCTTTGAGTTTGATTGATGTTAGAAATGTTCCAAAAAAAAAGGTTTTAATTAATAATTTGAATATGAACATCTACCCTCTATATTTCTCAACCAATAACATGTGGAACACAGCCACTTTATCAATTAGCATTGAATTGCAGAGTTTTTCTCTTCTTCAGAAAAAGTAAATTTACTCACAATAATTATTCCTGGAAAATATTGGCATTTAATATGTACCTGGAACTATGCTAAAAATTGAATAGCAGAGAGAATACGTAGCTTCCTCTGAATAGATTATTTAAAAGATAGATCTTTTTAACAAGAAAAATAGAATGTTATGTTGATATGACGCTTGTTACGTCTATGATAGTGGCAGCAGTGTGGGAATAATAATGTTAAAACCTGGCATCAACCTTGGTTTTAATCACTGTAATGTAGTGTTACACAGGACATTGAGTACTTCATCATGAGGATTTTTTTTTTTTCTGTTTTATCCGTCTACCCACTACCTGGTTATTTGCTTATTACCTGGTTGTTATTTATTACCTGGTACCTGTATTCTAGTTTTAGAAATGTCTCAGAAGTTAGACATTGGGGTGGGGGGTGTTTTTGTTTGTTTTGTGTTTTGGTTTTCTAATTCTCACATTTGGAGAGGAAATATGTGGCCTTCTTCAAATGCTATAATCCACAGAGGGACTGCGCATCTTTATTTTACTATAATAATAAGCCTATATTTTATATGAAGTTAATGTCAGTAGATCATGAAATGAAGCTACTTTCCCTGCTAGTGATAATTGCTGCACATAGATGTGGTCCTATTCTTTCATTTATTCTAGTGGCATGTTTTTAGGACATCTGGTAAGATCCAGTAAGTCAGAGAAGCTTGGAACGATCTTGGAGTATTGAGGTGAAGTTTTAATGGAGTGGGTATGGATGTATCTACTTAATCATTACTCCTGGAAAAATAATTCAGAACGTCCCTTGTAGTTAGAATCTCATTCCTAAGTCGTCAACAGCAAAGACTTGCTGGAATTAACCATGACCTAGGACTTGTCCAAAGTTTGCTTAAGACATTGTGCAGTGCTGTAGTCTATTTAAGTGCTACAGGTCTGTGTCTGTGTTGGGACAGCTCATTTGCAAGTAAAATATTTATCCTACCTCATCTGAATCTGTTAGAGGTTGAACTGTGCCCCACCCCTGCCTCGCCCAAATTCATATGTTGAAGTCATAACTCCCAGTACCTCAGAATGTGATCTTAGTTGGAAATAGGGTCATTACAGATGTAATTAGTTAAGTAAACATGACGTTACACTGGAGTAAGGTGGACTCCTAAAAGAATATGACTAGTGTCATTAAAAGGGGACATTTGGACACAGGGACATACATACAGGGAGAATGCCATGTGAGCATGAAGGCAGAGTTCAGAGTGATGCATCTACAAGCCAAGGAACCCCAGATTGCCAGCAAAATACCAGAAGCTCAGAGGGTGACATGGAGCAGATTCTCTCTTATAATCTTCAGAAAAAAACAATCCTGCTGACACCTTGATCTTGGATTTCTAACAATACATTTCTATTGTTTAAGCAATCTAGTTTGTTATGGCTGTTCTGGCAAACTGATATATGGTCCTTAAAAAAAAGACATTCATTGATTTAGAGTTAAATCTATATCTCTATGCCTTCAGAATGTTGATATGAAAATGTTATTTTTAAATAAGACTTTCTGTTTTGCAAAGCTGTTGTTAATATACTGACATGCTATAATAAAGGCCGTTATAATAAATTTCTACTTAAGTTTAGTTGTAAAAATAGTTTTGTATGCTAATACGTATGCTTTCCTTTTTAAAATATTAATGTGTTTCCCTTTTTACTCTAGGCATCTGGAAAACTTAGAGCCAAGAGTATTGCCCCAAAGCTATAATCCGTCAAACTCGTGCCTGAACACCTACTCTGTTTCTTCCTTTAAATGTTCTCTCATATTCTCATTTCATTTTGACTTAATTCATAAGCAGTTTTAAAACCTTTCAGAAATGAAAGAAAAAGTAATTGCAGTGTTTAAACAGATAAATAATAGTACATGTTCCCTAGAAGTTAGTCCTTATCTGCCATTTTCCCAGAGAAATTAGAATTAGTAGCTAGAGAACAGTGTTTGGACCTTGAGTGCTGAACAGCTATTGATTAGGAAAAAAGGGAGTAGGTGGGGAATCATGCCTTTTAGATCCAGGAAAACTCTTGTGCAACCATCAGTAAAAAGTAGCAAAGACCCAAAGATGTTCCCCATATGATGTCTGGTCAGTTTATCAATAGTATTACTTTATGTGATTAGTTCATAGTGTCTATAAAAGGCCCCCCTTTTTGTGTGATCTTGAAATGAGTAGGGCTGATACATGACTAAGGCCTCCAGGAAGTACAGACAACAAGCAGTCAGAAGAAGAGGGCTAATGGTGGCAAACGCCTTGACGGGAAATCTCCATGATGATTGTGGCAGCAGACTGCAAATAAGCAGGCATCTTGATGTCAATATGAGGCAAGTCAGTAAGTCAATATTGAGTATTAATGAAGTCTTCAATGTGTTGCTACAAACTGCAGCTTGCACCCCTACGCTAAAGCCAATTAAGTCAGAGACACAATAAGTCCGGAAATACACAGCATTGGCTGTGATGCCACAGACTCACGTGTGCAGGGAAGATAGCATGGGACCTTGCTACACTTGAACCTTAGTAACTCTTTAGGTGACCATTGTGCCATACACAGCAGTAAACCAGGGCAAGACAACCAATATGCCTGGCAGTGTGGCAACGGAGGTGGAGGTTTATAATCACTGCCTCTAGCTGGATGCCCTTAAGCTGTTTCATTAGCTCCACATCATACTCCTTCTCCATCACCTACCACTGCCCTTGTACTTAGAGCTACATGAACAGCCATGTGTTCCAGGCACTCAGATAATATATGATCTCCTGTTACCTTACCATAATCCTAAGAAATAATTTTATTTTATCTTGCTATAAGGTAAGAAATTTAAGGCTCAGAAAGTAACTTGCCTAACGTAACCCAGCGGTGAGTGGCAGAGCTGGAATTCAGGCTTAGGTGTGTTAGTATTTAAAATGTTCCTATTCAGCCTGTTCAGGGAATTATTATTGCCATCTATAATGCCAACTTAATCGCTGTCACTGCCCAGTTCAGACATCTCAAGATTCAATACCATCTAACCTACTTCTTTTAGGAGAGTATTTATAGGTTTTCTGCAAAATGTCCTCCCACCCCTTCCAGCTATCCTTATCATTTCATTAATATTATTTTTTCCCTCAGTAGTGCTATTGACTGCAGTTTAGCTCTGGGTTCAAGGGCTTTTATGAGAGGGCAGAGAATTATGCCCACTTAGAATGTGCTACAAATATGCCTCCTGATTTCTAATCACCAGCCCAGGATGATTGTCTCTGTTTTTGTCAGCGTGATCTAGCTGGCTTGCCCTTTTACAAAGCTGCGGATCTGGAGTCACCGAGATTTGGGTCTGAACTTGTTTTGTGTAGGAACTTGAATAGTTCCAGGCTTGCACAATGGACAATGACAAGATGGGTCTTAGCATCAGCGGGGATAAGGATCTAGCCACCACACTGCGCCTTCTTTCTTCTGGCTTACATTATAGGATTTAAATCAAACAACCATATGGACACTTATTGTGGTAGCCTGAATAATGGCCATTTATGTTCATGTCCTCATTCTGAAAACCTGTGAATGTTACCTTATATGGCAAAAGGGACTTTGCAGATGTGATTAAGGATTCGAGGATGAGAAAGATTATCCTGAATTATCTGGGTGGATACTAAATGTAATTCCAAGTGTCCTTACAAGAGAAGGCAGAGGGAGCTCTGACTGCAGAGGAGTAGGCAATGTGATGGAAGCAGAGATTTCAAGAGGCTACCGTATCTGAAAAGGAAAGAACAGGCCCCGAGCTGAGGAATGTAAGGAATGCAGCTTTGAAAACTGGAAAAGGCAAGGAAAGGGATTCTCCCAAGGGCCTCCAGAGGGAGGGTAACCTGTCAACACTTTGACTTTAACCCAGTGAAATTAATTTCAGACTTCTAACATTCAGAATTGTAAGAGCATAAATGTGTATTGTTTTCAGCACTACATTTGTGTTAATTTGTAATGATGCCGGTGGGCTGCGGGAGGGCCCCAAACGCCAGTGGGACTTTGACCCCAGCTGGTGTCCAGACTCTTGATACCATTACAACAAGTTATTCAAGGATGAGTCAGAAAATAGTGAAAGTATAGAGATCTATTGCAGAGCAAAGAGTACACACTCAAGAAAGGGGAGTGCTGGTGCACTCATGAGAGTGAGTTGTGCCAGAGGGTTTGGGGTTTCTGCTTTTATGGGTTTCTTTAACCAGTGGGTAAAGCATGAAGATTCCTTGAAAAGGAAGATTCCTTGAAAAGCATTAAGACTTCTTGGAACTGTAGTACCACCCATTTTTTTATACCAAATGTGGGTGTTTCCAGAACTGTCATGGCCCTGGAAAGATGTGTGATTTAGCATAGTAATGAGCATGTAATGAAGTCCTAGGTGAAACCTAGGTCAAATTCAGCACCATGTTGGGTCCAGTCGGTCTAGCCGGCTTGGCCCACACCTTTGTTCTTCAGGGTCTTATCAGCCCCTCGCTTTTGCAGCTATTTCAACGGTTTCCTTTTGCTTAGTCATGGGAAACTGCTGCCTGGAATTTTCTTTTCTCCTGTGACCACCCTGTATTATTCCTGCGTCAGTCAGAACAGCCATAGGAAACCAATGCACTCATATTTTGAACTTTAAATAGAATGAGTCCAAGATATCTGAAATGTTACCATTTTTTTTCTTTTTTATCAAGACAATTTCAGAAAATAATAACTCCTTCACAGCATTTCACTCAGTTTTACTAATATGGGGCTGAATAATTGTCACTGGCAGCCCAGTAATGGATCTTAAAATAACACACAACCCTTCTTTTGAGGAAATGTGTGAGTTAACGTGGGTCACAAATTTGTCTTTTCATATTCTTTCCTCAGCTGGCATAATATAGTGGGTGTCTATGCAAGAAATGGCAGGGGGAGTTCTTGAGTGTCCTTGAGTATAACCCACTGACCTTTTAGTGCTGAGACTCAGGCTGCAGACCACAAATTTATCTAGTTGTATGCATTTCCTGTTATTCTCTTCTGTACACCAGGTCTCTATTAGCTGCTTATTTCTAATATCTGGGCCAAACTGTAAGTCTGGGAAAATGCTAAATAGTCCTTTACAAAAGTGAAGCAGAGGAAAGGTTATTAAAGAATGTCAAATAAATGTGCATACTAATTACCAGTCTCTTTGGTTTTTATTATGTAAACCAGTTAGAATGTTACCCCTGCTCCCCCACTACCCCCCAACATACCTTCCTGTGTCTTTTAGGAATTTATATTCAAAACCTCTATTCCAATTAGACTTCACAAAAGACCTTTGGATTCAGCTACTTTCCTTTTCAAATTTCATTCTCAAGAGAGCGTAGTTAATGATAGCAGATCAGCAAGTGGATATTTTAGAGAGGTTCTTAGGCTTTGACCCAGTTCTGCTGCTGCTCAAGTTTCTGAGTCTTACTTGGTACTTAGCCAGAACACCTCAAAGCCACCTTCCACTTAGCCATGGTGATTTCAGGGCTCCATGGTGCTGGTTTATCTTAGGCTAGTACCTTACTGATGAATACACTCTGAAAAAGGAAACACACAGATGCCTTCCAGCCTTATTTAAAATGACTTGTTGCAAGATGCCACTTTGTTCTTTGTGGCAAGTGATCCTGGTTTAAGAACACAGAACATCAGTTTTCCAATTTTGACAAGGAGTTATTTATTGGAATGCAGAAATTAGTGATTAAAATTTTTTTCTTCAATAATGTTTATGTGAAGATTTGCTGTTGCCTCAACCTTCCTGATAAAGACATTTAAGACAAATGGAATTTTGTCCATATTTGAACCTGCTATCAGTTAAAGCTAAAGCTTTACAGTTCTTATACATTTGGGTGTTGTTTTTATGGTGCAAATTGAAAAGCAGTTAAGGACTTTAGAGCTAAAGTTGAAGTTGCCTGCTCTCCGTGGGTGGTGAATCCTTTTCATAATTCATTGTGTACATACTTCAAGTCTCAGTGGAAATCTAGGAATCCTAATAAGTAAAAGACAAGATGGTTGGCTAGCAGGCTGAGTATTGGGTAAGCTTAGCTAGGTTACAGGGGGCACTGGCTAGAAAGAAGGGTTCAAGTAGGAGAATAAACTAAAAATACAAAGAAAAGAGGGGGACAGAGACACAAGTTCCGATGAGGCAGGAGAGCTCAAGGAAAGTTAAATTTGTAACAGAGGAGGGGTACAGTCATGGAATTAGAAGAGAAAGGGAAACGGTGGGATTAAGTGTTGATTTGCTAGCTTTTGAAATTAGAGTTGAAGGATTTCAGATGGTATCTATTTCAGTGAGGAAAATACAAGTGAGATTAGAATTTGAAGAGGGGAAATGTTCAATATAATATTTCTGAATAATATGGCAGAAAGTCAATATTAAATGAATGAAAAGATTGTGGATCCGAATGACAGCCAGGGTGAGGCTGCATATCACAAGTCTGTAATAGAACAATCCGTTAGGCCATACTGTCCAAATCCAGGTTTCCACACCCTCGGGTCTACGGACATTGTGCCTGGGATACATGTGACCATGGAACACAACACATCTTCCTCTAGTGTCAATTTTACTTGGAACATTTGCAATGAAATTGCAATTGCTTACAGCAATATTTTAAAAATTATTTTAATATAGAAGGATAGGATGAAAATCAGTATAAAATTTTTAAGGTAAATGGAAAACTTCAAGTAAATACTGTGGTAAGCCTTTTTTTGTTCTTTTCTTTTCTGTTTTTCTTTCCTTTTTTAGAGATGGGGACAGGGAATCACTCTGTCACACAGGCTGGAGTGCAACGGTGCAATCATAACTCACTATGACGTTTAACTCCTGGGCTCTAGCAATCTTCCAACCTGAGACTCCCCAGTAGCTTGGCCTACAGGCACACATCATTACACCCAGCTAGGTTTTTTTGCTTTATTTTTAGTACAGACAAGTTCTCACTATGTTGCTGATATGATTTGACTGTGTCGCTACCCAAATCTCACATTGAATTATAATGATCCCCACATGTCAAGGGCAGGACCAGGTAGGAGATAATTGAATCATGGGAGCTGTTTCCCCCATTCTGTTCTTGTGGTAGTGAATAAGTCTTATGAGATCTAATGGGTTTATAAATGAGAGTTCCCTGCACAAGCTCTCTTGCCTGCTGCCATGTAAGACATGACTTTGTTTCT
The DNA here is from genome assembly GCF_008728515.1 of Papio anubis. Classification (NCBI taxonomy): domain Eukaryota; kingdom Metazoa; phylum Chordata; class Mammalia; order Primates; family Cercopithecidae; genus Papio; species Papio anubis. The sequence goes on along the minus strand of NC_044983.1, from coordinate 86,051,616 downwards.
CATTTGCCTTCCACCATGATTGTGAGGCCTCCCAGCCATGTGGAACTGTGAGTCTATTAAACCTCTTTCCTTTATAAATTACCCAGTCTCAGGTATATCTTTATTAGCAGCGTGAGAACAGACTAATATGGTTGCCCCGGCTGGTCTTGGACTCCTAGGCTCAAGTGATCCTCCCATCTCAACCTCTCAAATTGTTGGGCTTGCAGGCATGAGCCACCGAGCATGGCCCACTAAACTGTTTTGAATGATAACCACAACCATCTCTGGGAGGTTATGGGTATCTGTTCAAATCTCTTTTGCTATTAGAGGAAGGCCTCTGGAGAAGTTTGAGAAGCTGGGGTGCTGATCTTCCTAAGTGTAGACAATGTGAGCAGGAGCAGAGAAAACAGAGGGTGGGTTTTTCCCTGTGATTGGCAGCAACCATAGACAAAAGAGATGTAGGATTCAAAGGTGCTTATGTATGGCACTACAGGGGTTCTTTACTCCATGGAATAAAGTGATTCTCACAATCCCTCTGATGTAGATGTTATATTATTCCTATTTTAGAGATATGGAAGCTGAACTTCAGAGTGGTGAACAATTTCCCTAAGTTACACAGCTGATCGTCAGCGAAGAAACTGAATATGATTGGAAAGACTAAAGGCTCACAAGACTAGGAGGCAATGGAGGAACTGCAGGGCTGGATGAGGCAAAAGCCAGGGTCAGCAGGAGGCAGAGCCTGCGCCGTGCAGAAAGGTGGCAAAGGGAGGCACTGTTATTTATTGGTTGTTTGATGCCAAAGTCATGGCTTAGATTTAACAAAATTCTATAAGCCCCATTCAAAAATTTCACAATGGCTCTAAACCTTCATTCAGTTATTCAGAGTGACTGCTCCTCTGTCTCCCATTTCTTTTTCCCAACCGACAAAATTCTGCGATGATGCTGAGATTCCCTCCTTCTGTTGTATGTGGATCACACATTATACAGACTTCAAGAAACCAGAGTAAATGACACTGGAAGCTCAGTTACTTCTCTACACATCCATTTTGGGGAAAGAATAAACTCTGGCAAATTGTATCTTCCTGTTTCTCCCCAATAGCGTGTGTGTGTGTATATATATATATATATAGCATATATATATAGCACATAGAGCATATATAGCATATATGTAGCATATATGTAGCATATATATAGCACATATAGCATATATTTTATATATATATGCTATATGTGCTATATATATGCTATTGTATATATATACACTATATATACATATTTACACACTATATATGTGCGTATGTGTATATATCCAGTATGCTTAGGATAGGAAATTTAGAAACCATATATACACACACACATATATATATAGTGTGTGTATATATATATAGTGCCAAAGATTTGGGGGCCTATGATAATTTCTGTTCCCCCAGCTACACAGCACTGAGTTTTTTGTGGTGTGTACTGAGGCTCTTACATTACTTTAAAAGCCTTTTCCAAGTGAACATTAAAAGGGACATTAAAAGGGACTTTTTAATTCTGTTGGGGATTTAAAATCATTATGGTTCTTGTGCATTTAATATGTATTTATTGAGCACAAGCTACATTTTAAACATTCTGCTACATTTTTCTTTTTTTGGAAAGGCCTCAAGAGACTTATCTACAACTCAGGGATCAACTTTAACTGCTACCTAATTTACTTGATGAGTCAACCTTGAAACCATTTGCTTTCTGATAGATGGAAATTCTAAATTAGCAGGGTCAAATATACAGGGAGTTTGTAGTAGCCCTGGTTGGTCCAATTTGGAACCTGGTGTTTCCAGTGAAGCAGGATCCAGTGTAGGAGTTAGAGGACTCAGGGTACTAGATGTGAGCTAAAATAATGTATGCAGTAGAGCTGGAAGGTCACAGTGAAATTCTCACATATTAGGGAGCTCAAAGATGCAGATGGTGTGCTGTAAAATGCATTCATGAACTGTGTGCCAGGCAGATGGGCATCAGCCAGGGCAGCTCCACTCTTAGGCAGGATTCCCTTCCTCAGTTCAACTCATCAGCAGTAGCAGCTGCAGATTAAAAACAGACATGGCAGCTCTGTGTCTGCTAGCCCCACCCTTCTTCCCCACCCCAGAGAGTCCCTTGGGTCTATATATTGAATGATTCTTTCAAAATATCTCCTTTTGACATGAGATAAGCCTGGCAGAAAGAAGAGGGAATACTGATTAGAAGACCTTGTCCCTCGTGAGCTCAGAAGATTTCTTTATTAAGAACAAGGAGCAATTTTGGTGCATTGTCTTGGAACCAATATTTCTAGATTTGTTTTGATATACTTTATCCAAACAGTGGAGGCTGATTAGAGGAATGTGACTGATTTTCAGAGCAGGCAAGTAAACTGTTAACCTAATACAGAATTGACTAACCTAACCAGTGTGAGTCTGGATGGACCAGGAGACCCTTACCCCATGCGAATCAGTTTTCTGATCAAAATAATTTCTGTGATCATTATCATTTTGCTAAAGGCAACGTGTGCTAGCTTTTCATGGAAAATACCAAAAGCATAAGTAAGGCTAAGACATGTGAATGATTCGTGATGGTACTTTGAAGCCAAGTTGGTAAAAACTCAAAAATTACTGTTATTCAAAAATAGTATTGCAGAAATGTCCCGGGGAACATGAACACCGAATTCATAACATACCGTCAGGTATTTCCGGGGAATGGTAGCAGTATAATTTAAGCAACAACAGCAATAAAGCCTCCAGGGTTCGCCTGTCCTTCCCATCAGAGATTTACACAGCAAGTCTGAGGATGTTTTTACAGGCAGTTTGGATATTTTACCAGAATGACTTTCTTTTTCATGGATTTGAAGGAAGGGACAGACACACGTGCATGCCATTTGTATAGTTATTGAAGTTAAATATCCGCTTTAGGAGGATGCAGCGTTCATTAAATATTATTATATGTGAACTGTGTTCCAAGCAGTGGACTAACTGAACATCTGCTTATTCTGTTTTTCAATCCTTAAATGGAAAGAAGGGGTGTAGGGAATAGGGCAGTGTGAACATGGCACTAAGAGGGAGATACTCGGAACACAGGAGAAAATGGAAACAGTTTCCTCAAGTTTGGGCAAATTCCTGTATGCTTAGGATAGGAAATTTACAAACCAGAAGTATAGTGTGGCTGGGAAATTAGAAATCAAAGTTTCTTTTAAGTCTGTTAACACAAATATTAATGGAATTTAATATTTAAACTTGTGCTTATATTTACTAAACCAAGTTAAGAACATAATGTGTTTATTTTTTTGAAAATGAGAATTATCTGTATTGATTAAGACAGTTTTATTGTGAGCAACTACTGTTATCTCCCTAAACTCTGTTCACTCGCTCCTTGGCTGAGTGGAAATGCTTTTTCAGAAGTTGAATTCGTGCGGCCTTCAATTTTCTCAATTCTTTGGAGAGGTCCAAGTGGCAGATTGTTTTAGGGAAAGCAACAGTTGGTTGAGAGGCAGTGGGTAACTGAAGGTCAGCCATAAGGGACATATCACTCTGCCTCTTGAGGTCCACCCTCGCTGGGTCCTGCAGCCTTGGTGTCCTTAACAAGCACCAAGCCCTGTGGCAGCAGGATGCCTCTTAAATCCATCCCTCTTCCGCTCATGCCCCACTTTAAAGCAAAAAGCAATATATCCCTTGTCCTCACTGTGGAATTGACTTTTAATGTAACAATTTGTTCTAAATTTAGACTTCACCAACTTTACACTAGAGACAGAGATTGGATTATAATAGCAACTATTTAACTTTTGTTAATCTGTGGCATTCAAAAAGAGAGGTTGCCTCCCTTGAGCAATTTGCCATCTAAAAGGAAGAAGGAAAATTTTAATGGGAAAGGCATTTTGACTTTTATACTCAAAAATAATTTTTAAATGAATAACATTTAATAACGACGACGATGACGATGACAGGAGGAGGAGGAGGAGGAGGCAGTGGAGGAGGAGGAGATGGAGGAGGTGGTGGCGCTGACAGGCATTCCTGCTATAAGCCAGATATTATAAAAGGCTATTTACAGGGGCTATGTATTTTAACCTTCAGATTAACCTCATGAGGTTTGTCCTAGTGTTTTAGTTTGCAAATGGGGAACCTGAGATTTAAGATTAAGTACCTTGCTCAAAGTCCCACAGCAGAAGAACAGTGGAGCAGGGGTCAAAATCAGGCCTACGTACACTTAACCACTGCATTTCACTATTCCTGCTTGTCATGGTTTTCAGGTTGAAGGAAAAGGGAAGAAAGGATACTACCTTAGTAAATATAGAAAAGCGTCTAGAAACAGGAAGAGAAAAGAGAAAGTCAAGATGTGAAAGAAAGACTGAGAAAGAATAGAAGTCAAAGAGGAGTAAGAGCAGGGACGTAAGGCAGAAAGGGTCACCAAAGCCATAGCATTTGGGCAGTGTGCCCATAGCACAGGGTGCTGCTGGAACAACAGGGAGGTCTGTATTCACATCCTGGCCCATCTTCTTATGGGTGTCTTCTTGTGGTGCGCTATGTAATATCTGGGGCTTGTTTCCTCACAGGCAGCTGTCTGCCAAGTTTCAAACCCTCGCTTTCTAGCAAGTTCTTTCACCTGTCTTGTAATTCAGGTTTCTCATTTGTGAAATGGAGATCAAATTAGTGCTTATCTCACAGGGTCATTGTCAAGATTAAACGGTTATATGTAAAATGCTCAGAACACACATGGCGTGTGCTCAATAAAGACTCACATTGCTGTGTGAAAAATGGAAGTCTCAGTGTTGGGCATCATTAGAGGATGAGATACTAAATTCAAAGCATAACCTAAAGACTCAATGAGCTATTAGCATTTCTGTACTGAGGCTTAGATCTTCCTTTCTTTCCTTCCTTTCTTCCTTTCCTCCCTTCCATCCTCCGTCCTTACCTCTCTCTCTCCCTCTTTCCCTCCCTCTTTCCCTCTCTCTTTTCCTCCCTCCCTCCCTTCCTTCCTTCCTTCTCTTTCTTTCTACCTTCCTCTCTCTTGTCTCTTCCTATCATTCTTTTTGCAACCCTTAAATCAATGTTTGCAGTCATTCTGAGTTGAAACTTTAAAAAGCTGGTTTTCCCAAGGTTACTTCTAATCTCTGCATGTAAATCTTCTCAAGACCCTTGCCCTCAGTAAACCAGTTAGACAATTTAGCTTTTTTGCCTGCCGCCATGTGAGATATGGCTGTTGTCTTCCGTTCTGATTGTGAGGCCTTCGCCAACCGCGAGACGCTCTATTTATGCATGGGCACTGGCCGTCACCTCCGCTCATGGAGTGCCATCTTTATTTTAGTACGGAGTCGCCGTTGGCATTGTCAACTGAAGCACATGTTGTACATCCACGTAGCTCCTTGGGAAGGAAATTAAAGGACCAGTTGAAGGAAGAATTAGAAACACTGAATCCACAGAAACGCAGCCACACTCTGTAATTTTTGAAGAAAACAAAATGAAGTGCTTGGCGATGGTGAACCTCCCCAGCATGTTCATTAGATATTTGCATTTTCTGCCTATTCCATTAAAAGTACCTCTAATCAGACAGTCAAAAAAAAAAAAAAAAAAAAAAGTTCAGATTAAGTGATACAACTTGCCTGTTCCCACCACAAAGCAAATACAGAGGGAAAGCAGACTGAACATGTGAGCTGACCTCTGCCAACCTGTGGCAAACTTACCTAAGCCTCACGTTGGAATCTTTTATTTTTATTCAGTGTGTTACAGAGGACATAAGTCCGATTGTAATAGAGAGTTGAAGCAAAAGATGCCCAGAGGGGAAAGTGGGAAGAAGAGCTACAGATAAAAGCAGAAAGCAAAACTAGAGAAGAGGGAAGGAAGAAGCCTGGAAGAGTCCTAAAGAGACCATAAAAGTGGGATAAGCAAATGCGTGCACGATGAAATCACAGCCTGATCTTTATTCCAATTTGACCTGAACAATAATTTGATATAAATTTTAAATAACCTTTTATTTGTCCATTAAGTTCACCAGCTAGATTTATAAATGTACATATTGCCAAGCTGTGGCCTACTTGAAAGCTGGATGAAAACAAACTGCAGATACTTCCAAATATCCAACGTTTGATGGTTCTTGAAACAAGATGTCAGGAAGTTTTACTAAGTTGTTACTTCTCTAATGGTGCAGGTGGGAATATGAAGATTGTTATAGATGGTTGCTCATAATTTTTTGCACTGTTTACTGGTGGTGGCTGCTGGGGGCCTTTGTAATTGCTTGGCACTGAAGGTGGCATCTTACTAGATTTGGGAAAGGTATGGGGAGTGAAACAGTATTCAACTAAATTTAGAATGACAATTCTGGTCCTTCACTATTTGATAGATATTTTATTTTACGGGCTTAATGAAATGTGGGACCCTAGCACAAAATCTGCATTATAAAATAAAAACCTACTATGTGCCTCTAGACTAAGTTAGGCCGAGGCGGAGGGTGGAAGACTGGGGTAATAAGAGGCTTTACCCCCCTTCAAGCCCAAGAGCTATTCCTGTGTCCTCCAGATACTTGCTAGTCTTTTCAAAGCATCAAACTCACCTGTTTAGTTAAAGATCAGTGCTATGTTTAGAATATTAAAATCATATTTTTTTCTGCTTGGTCTGACAGGATTTTCTGTTTATTAAAATATAAAAGCTTTAGCTTATTGAGATGTTAATTTGTCATTCATAATATCTATTAACTGCTTGAGTATCTGTCAAAAACAATCAACATTTAAAACACTGTACACATAATGACAACATTTTCTTTCAGGGACCCAACTCAACCAGGAAGTTTTTACATTTTAGGATGAAATAACTTTGTAGATCCTTTAGAATGCTTCCTTATGTTCTGAGTTCTTTTTAAAGTTAATTTATTGATGAAGCTAACTGCATTTGTGATTCTTAGGGATACTCAGGTGGAAATTTCTAAGACAATGCTGTAGTACTGTTCCTAACCACAGGATGGCAGGACACTAACACTTTTTCACTCTGCTTCACTAAACCTGCCTTTATCTTTTTTGGAAATTCTCTTTCTCTCTCTCTTTTTTATTTTCTTTTTGAGGGAGGGAGCGTTTAAAATTAAAAAAATGCGAGTGTATAGATTTGTTTATTTATTTAGAGTGATAAGTAGATAAATGTAATGCCAATCAAATATTCAGCTGGTAGAAATACATTCTTATTAATCCTAACACAAATAATAATTTTTGTGACTTTTATAAACTTCTGGACCAAATGGACTCTCATTCATTCTAAAACCCCAAAGAAAGGCCTACTGTGAACCGTATACGTGTCAGTTAGTGTATGGCTCCATATGGTACAAGAAATGATAAACCTTTCTTTTCATTTATCTTTTTTCTTTTAATGTGGATTTGTCATAAGATCTTAAAAGTATAGTCATATACTACATAATAATATTCTAGTCAACGATAGACTGCGTATACAATAGTCCCCTAAGATTATAACAAGCTGAAAAATTGCTATCTCTTAGTGACCTCATAACCATTATAACACCGTAGCACACTTATAGTGAGTGTCTTTTGTTTTTAAAGTTTGGTGCTTACCTAAGGAAGAAAGTGAAAATATTCCATGTTACTGAATTGATTGAAAACCATGAAGCAAAATTTTTGGATTTCAGAAACAGCCATCTCAACTGGACTTTCCAAAGCTCAGATAAAAAAGCTTAAATACGGCGGAGTGCAGTGGCTCTTGCCTGCAATCCCAGCACTTTGGGAGGCCGAGGCGAGCGCATCACCTGAGGTTGAGAGTTCAAGACCAGCCTGTCCAAAATGGAGAAACCCCGTCTCTACTAAAAGTACACAATTAACTGGGTGTGGTGGTGCATGCCTGTAATTCTAGCTACTTGAGGTGGCTGAGGCAGGAGAATTGATTGAACCCTGGGAGGCGGAGGTTGCGGTGAGCTGAGATCGTGCCATTGTACTCCAGCCTAAGCAACAAGAGTGTAACTCCATCTCAAAAAAAAAAAAAAAAAAAAGAGAAAAGGAAAGCTTAAATACACTTAAATTTACATAGGAATTAAGAAAAAATTTTTTATACTTAGCACTAATATGATTACATGTTCGAAAAACTGAAAGTTTATAAAAAATTGAATGAAATTGAAATAGTAATGTGTAAAAACTTACATTATCTGGACACAGTAACATTATAAGACTTTCTTTTTGTCATCGAATTTTCCTAAAACTTAATGATTTGAGACTTCAAAATCTCTACCATAGGGTAGAGATTTTGTTTGCCTTATTTATTGTGATATCCTCACCATCTATTAGAATGCCTGCCCAGTAAAAATTGTTGAACAAATGAATTATGCACTGGAGGACATACTGAAGTCTTCTGGTAAAGCTTCATGTGTCTTTTTTTCTTTTTTTGAGACAGAGTCTCACTCTGTCACCTAGGCTAGAGTGTAGTGGCATGATCTCCGCATCTCCGCTCACTACAACCTCCATTTTCTGGGCTCAGATGAGTCTCCTGTCTCTGCCTCCTGAATAGCTGGGATTACAGGCATGTGCCACCACACTCAGCTAATTTTTTGTATTTTTAGTAGAGATGGAGTTTCACCACGTTAGCCCGGCTGGTTTTGAACTCCTAGCTTCAGGGGATCCACCCACCTTGGCCTCCCAAAGTGCTGGGATTACAGTCATGAGCCACCATGCCTGGTCACCTCATGTGTCACTGATTCTGCAGCAGCCTTGGTAGGATTTTAATCTCCACTGTCATCAATATTTTCAAAGTCAGAAAAGATATATTTGCTGCATGAACTTTGTCCTTCCCTTTGGACCAGGTGGGCACTGAGTCTGTTGGCAGATTTTAACTGAATACCTACAAGGGGCAAGGTGCCGGGCTGAGAAAGAAACCATGATTTTTCAGTCCTATCCTCCCAGAGCTCTGTGGGATGGGGCGCCTGCAGGTCACAAGGGTAGGGGCATTATTAGCAGGAAGCTGGAAATTTAAATTTATACCAGGATTCAAGAAGGGAAGTTGGGAGTCACATGCTTTCCACCAAACAGTAATTAACAATATAAGACAGAATGAATGCAAACCGGAATCAAGACAGAGGGTGCATTTTTGGCTGGTGTGGGAACTTTGAGTCTGAGGGGATGTCAGAATTTCCCTGGCACAGAATAGGAAGAGAGTTCTCTCTCTCTCTCTCTGTCTCTCTCTGTGTGTGTGTGTGTGTGTGTGTGTGTGTGTGTGTGTGTGTTGGAATCAACAGTGCAGTGCAGCCAAAACTTTACCTCTGCCCTTCTAGGGTTTTGGCTGGGCTTGAGAATTAAATTGACATAAGATAGATTAACAAGAGAAAAGCATATAAATTTATGACGCGGGAGCCCTCATGAGAAAATGAAGATGAAAAAAAAAAGCAGAGTTTACCTGATGTTGTAAAGAGGCAATGGTGGAAAAGTAACTAAATTTTGTGGGGAGACCAAAGGGGGATAATTCTTTTAACAAGGTCGGTTTATACAGAATTATCTCAGCTGTGACTCCCCATGGAAGAATGTTTCTTTTCTCTTGGCACAGGGAGGCCATCTTCCACGTGGCAGTTTTTATCTCCTACCTTCAGGGAAAAGAAGGGGAAGATTAGAATACACCTAATCTTCTTGAATCTGCTCTTTTTCAAGTGCCTTTGGCTTTTTCAAGTGCCTTATGTGAAAGTGGCATATTTGGGGGTGGCATAGCCTGCCACCTTCAGTAGTGTGACTCAAGGCTGAGTCAGAAAAGTGCATGGTATTTTGAGGGGTAGGGAGCAAACATTTGTTGTCAGGTAACCCTACAAGCACAGCATGGGGAAAGGGTCCATCTCCTAGTCTTGCTCGTTCTCCCAAGAGGCATCTTAAGTCATACAGAACTCTCAGAATTCTCATATGACCCTTTTGAAAATCAGCAGAGGCCTCTATCAGAATCAGTGAAAACAGGTATGCTTTCTAGACCCGAGAGAGACATGGAAGATTCCAGGATCGGGTCCTGGAGAATTTCTGTTTCAAAATGTGCAGTCTCTAGTTTTTCTCCAAATGAGCTTGAGTTGGAATCTCAATAAGTGGATCCACCTGCCCGTCAAACCAACCAGCTAAAAGTGATTCAGATGGAAAATCTTCTGGGTAAGAAAATTGAATAAGGAATAAAAAAATTTACCCCAGCCGAAACTGACATTGTGTCCATTCTCTAAAGGCTCACATATAAACAGTGATTAACAGAGATCCCATAATGCTGGACACCGTGAGAGGAAGATTTACTCTCAGTAGAAATGCACTTACATTTCTTGTTATGCTTGGAAGCAGGGCAGCTAATTCATCCTTAGGAAAATCAAAGAAACATTTGGGAGGAAGGAAACATTGACAATACCACCAACTGACCCCTTTAAAAACTATCTATAGTTTTCTATAATTAGTCAATAAATGAACAGAATCATGTGAGTTCTTTCTTATTTGGTTGAGGAGTGTGGCCTTGAGAACACAGAAAAGCCCTGAATATTTAAGTGTGTGAGCAACATGGGAGGAAGGCAAAGTGGCCAGTGACCAGGACAGAAAAGACAACCTTATGTAATGGCATGATTTTACATAACCTGGGTCTCCTAGTACATGGCAGGGATTAAGTTACCAGGTTCACACAAGCTCCACCTGAGATGCCAGTCCCAATTAATTTTTCATGGCTTCCTGTAGCACTGCATTGACATATAAGATAATAAAGATTTCAGCTGTGTAAGAGACTGTGGCCAACATGTAATATCTGTCTGGAATAAGGGAGGGGGAGTGTTGATGCAATGTTTGCCAGTGCTGATTGGAAGCTTGGTGGAGCTTTTTTGTCATGAATGAATTAAAAGCACAATCTGCAAAGTTTGCTTTTAAAAGTATTGAATATGGACAGCTTATTTTTTTACCACGTATTTTACTTCTTGTACTTTAATATATATTTTTTGAGATGGAGTCTCACTCTGTTGCCCAGGCTGGAGTGCAGTGGCATGACCTTGGCTCATGCAACCTCCACCTCCCGGGTTCCAGAGAGTCTCCTGCCTCAGCCTCCCAAGTAGCTGAGATTACAGCACCCGATACCAAACCTGGTTAATTTTTGTATTTTTAGTAGAGGTGGGGTTTCACCATGTTGGGCACGCTGGTCTTGAGCTCCTGACCTCAGGTGATCCACCTGCCTAGGCCTCCCAAAGTGCTGGGATTACAGGCATGAGCCACAGCACCCAGTCACATTAATCTTAAAGCCTCAGCAAAGCTGATATGATGTGCTTCCTTTCCCTCCTTAGAAAGCTCAGGAAGACATTAAAACCCTGTAAAACTATCCTTGGTACTGAGAGGGGGCTTTGTGTACTGAATTGAGGTAGTGAATGCATTTTTCTTTTCATCACTCAAGGAAAACCTCACTGTTTGGTGGCAGTTACGACACGTGTATCCCCAGAAGCTATAGCACATTAACTGGGTGACCAAGGTTAGAATGATTACCAACGGCAGCCCCTGTGCTGCTTCTCTTGTTCTGCAAATTCAGTCTCTGGAGATCCCCATATTAAGCTTTCTCCCAATCCTTGATTCCAGTTTGGAAGTTTCTGTTCAGGCTACCACTCTCCTTTCAGAATTGCCCGTTTATTTCTTGCCCACTCCACTCTCCAGGTACCAGGGTCCTCATGGGCTCTCCCAGGGAATCCACATGTATGGCTCTTTCATGGATCCTTCACCTCACCCTTTACTCCCCCAACATGACCCATCTAGTCCCCTCCCATTCTTGTCAGTGGCCTTTTTGAACTAGCCCCAAAAGAGACATCCAATAAACACATTCGTTCCAAGGCATTAGCAACAACTAAATGTGTTATCCTTCCATTCTAAGAGGTGAACCATGAGTTAGATAGACAGTACTCTACTCAGTGTCAATGCCCTACCCAATGTCATCCCACCAAGTGATGGGAAGAGGGCTATTTGGGCAGAGGGCAGACTGACGTGGCCTCTGTTAAGGCACAAAACCTGCCATCCTGCAGGATATATTGACAATTAGGGGTCACAAGTTCTTACTGCAAAACATTGATGAGCAGAAATGTTCTGTTTTCTTCCTAGAACAGTGTGTCAACATAAGCTGAAATCAGAAACAAAATATCTTTAATGTTTTTTTTTTTTCCTTTTCAGTACAGCAGGAAGCTTTTGTAAATGACTGAAACATAAGTTTTCAAGGTTTCCCTTATGTCTTAGTTCCTGTACCACAGGAAAATCTTCAAAACATTTTAGAAAAAAGGCAAGTTGTCTGTGAAGAAAGAGTTTTAAAAACTAAAGAACTATAAAGAAACCATTTGAAGGATGGGAAGAGGCTAACAGTGAAAAAAAAAGTGAAGATTTAACTTGGAAAGCAACGCAAAAAATAGAATAACTAGAAAAGAAAAGAACAAGAAGTTGAACATTAAGCCACTTCCTTTTTAGAGATAAAATAAAGTACACACCTGAACACTGAGAAAAAATAGTAAAAAGAAGAAAAGAAAGAAGAATTTAGAAGTCTTTAGAAAAAAGGGCATTAGATAATATTAAGCTATAAATCTTTTGAGTTTTTATTTTGTCTGAATTTTTTTAATATATAGTGTCATACTTAGGATTTCACTGGATTTATTTTATTGTAACATTTTAAATTTCTGTTGAAAATTTAAGCCAGTACCTGACTTAGTCCCTTCATGAAGAGAAGCAGCCCTAGGACAGGACATGACTAGGAGGAAGGAAAATGGAAAACAGAGAAAAAAAAACATCAATCACAATACTGGCTAGGCAGGGTGGCTCATGCCTGTAATCTCAGCACTTTGGGAGATGGAGGTAGGAGGATCACTTGAGCCCAGGAGTTCTAAAGCAGCCTGGACAACATAAGACTCCATCTCTCTCTCTCTCCATATATATATATATATATATATATATATATATATATATATATATATATAAAAATATAAAATATCTAGTAATGGTGGCATGCACCTATAATCCCATCTAATTGGGAGGCTGAGGTGGGAGGATTACTTAAGCCAGAGAGGCCAAATCTGCAGCGAACCATGATTGCACCACTACACTCCAGCCTGGGCAACAGAGTGAGACCATGTCAAAAAATAAAAAAAGAAAAGAAAAGAAAGAATGAGAGAGAGAGAGAGAGAAGGAAGGAAGGAAGGAAGGAAGGAAGGAAGGAAGGAAGGAGAGAGAAAGAAGAAAAAGAAAGAAAGAAAGGAGAGAGAGAAAGAAAGAAAGAAGAAAGAAAGAGAAAGAAAATAACAATACCACAATTATAAAAGTTTATTTGCAACATTTGGAAGGAAGTACTGGGTAGTGGTTTGCATTTTAGTAGTTAGAGATCTTGATTTAAATTCAGACAGGTGCCTGATGGCAGTGTGGCCTGTGGAAAACTTACTTAAACTTTTCTGTCTGACCAGCTGCAAACTCTCTGCCTGGAATAGGGCCTGTCACACAGAGGGAATGGAATTAATGTTTGTTGAATGAAAAATATAAGACTCATACAACATGCATAATTCTTTCCTGATGGGATTGTGGTAAGGATCAAATTAGACAGTATCTAGTAGTTTATCACTATTAGAATATATCTGGAATTGAAACTGGCCTAAATGCTGGGTAATGTAGAGTTACACATGCAAAGGGCAGCTTTTCCTAGGCCCTTGACACGTGTTCTAAGATCCAAAGTTATACCTGGGCATATGTGGCCTCAGAGCTTCTGCTGTGTTGTCACCTCATGGATGGGTCATCTGCACCTCACAACCTTTAACACCCCTGCCCTGTGGATTATTGTATACCTCATCCCATAACACAGTATATAGATGAACGATGTATAATTTCATATACAGTGATTAGGGAATGATTACTAAATGAAAAAAATGAGAGGAAGCTAACAGAGAGGGTGAGAGAGGTGTTAGGGAGGGCATCATTGCCTGGAATCCGTTTGCAACTCATACACCTCTTGACCCTCACTACAACATCCTTCTCTTGACAGTCCAGCACAGTGGAGACATTGCAGGTTGCTAATTCTAGGTATGCCCCTCCATGTTCAGATCACACATTTTGTTAAGGTACAAAATCCTTGTTTTTTTTTTTTTTTTTTTCTCTCTCTCTCTCTCTCCTTAAACTTAGGTGTAAATCTTTTTTCTTCAACTTTAATTTTAAGGTCATGGTTACATGTGCAGGTCTGTTACATGGGTAAATGTGTGCCATGTGGATTGCTGCACAGATCATCCCATGACCTGGGAATTAAGCCCAGCATCCATTCAAAATCCTATTTCTCTTGTATCCAGTCATCATTTCCTGAGGTAAAACCAATGTGGGTGAATATGGAGTATGGATAAGTAAAGTTACATGAATTCAAGGAAGTTTGTCATTAAGTGAACAAAAACTGACACAGTACACGGGAATTCCGTAAGGGGTAAAATCCTTATAGTTGGAGTGAATGTGGAGTTAGCACAGTATATGCACATCCTTCTCAACCTTTAAGACTCTGCTTCATAATTATAGAGGCAACATTGTGGGCTGAGCAGATACGGAAACTGTCACTCCATTCCTCTGCCCTGCCTAGGTCTATACACAGAGAAACACTGGACAAAATAGATGTTAAAATATTACATCTTAGATAAGTTCAAATGAAAGAACAGGAACAAATTAGGAGTCTGATGCAAAGAGAAAACTCAAAGCCATTTTTGATGAATGAAAATGGATGCCAAGTAGTCCTTGGTGGTATATGTTATAGGCTGGTCTCCTAACACCTAGAAGGTGTTAAGAAGTTGGCATTGGACTCCCTAAATAGTGGAGCTTTCAAGGAACTGTGCAGTTCATGAATTATGAGTAAATTAACTGTATTCATTAGTAGCAATTCTTGGGCACAGTTGGATGCCAGATCACCGTACTGAACTGTGATAAACAGGCAGAGGACCTAAGACTGTGGGTGGACATGGATACACACTACTTTCCAGGGCAGGGACTTGGCTGAGAAGACAATGTCGAAACTAGCATGGAACCAATAAAACTCACCAAATTTTGCAAGTACAGGAAGCATTTCCATAACTTCTGCTAGAAATGAGCTCAGTCAAATAATATTAAAAAATTCACCACCAGTAGAGGTTCAAAACACAGAACAGCTGTGACCATTCACATGCAGAATGGACAGACTGTTGAATTATACGAAAGGAATTTTTCAAATAAATATTTTAAGTAATCAAAGATATAGAGAAATAAACGGGATGTATGAAATACATTCAGGATATTGGGGAAAAGCACAATTGGATTTATTAAGAACATAATAGTTCTAAAAGTAGAAATATGATAGTTGAAGTAAGATCATTGAAACTTAAACTAATTAACAGATAAATGGTAGGCTAGACCCAGCTGAAGAAAGCATTTGTGAATTAGAAACTAGATTTGAGGAACTCACTCAGAATGCAAAATAGTGGAAAAAAGAAATAGGAAATATGAAAAAGAAGTTATAACATGAATAAATTAACTAAAAAGTTAAACATAAGCATTAGTAGAAGTGCCAAAGGTGAATGGTAGGAGAACGGGATACAGGCAATGTTCAAAGTGATAATGGCTAGGAGTTTTCCAGAACTGAAAAAAAGTAGATGGGGCAGAGGAAGGATTTACATCAGGGCTTACATTTTTTGAAGAGCCTCACCTGATTCCACGAATTGGGTTGGCTGCCCTTGTTCTGTGCTCCAACTTTACATATTTTGTCATTACCCCTGACACTCTGGGCTCAGGAGTGGTTTCTAATTTATCGTGTACATCAAGTCCCTAATATCCTTGGCACATAAAAGGAGCTTAATGAATATATGTGGAGGAAGCAAAGAAGAAAGAAAGGAGAGAAGGAAGGAGGGAAGGCAATGGAAGGAGGGAGAAAGGAGGGAAAAATAAAGCCCTGGGTGAAGGAGGAGGAAGAGAAGGAGGAGGAGAAGCCTTAAGTACTAAAAAAAAAATCCTGGAAAAAGTTACATATATATGTGTGTATGCATATACTGAACATATATATACACACACACACACACCCCCATACATATCCACACATACACTGGGTATTGCATAACAAAACTTACTGTTTTACATACAAGCCTATTAAAATTTTTATATAAAGGACTTTATTTCCAGAGAGGTGGGAAAACAATTTCCAAAGTTGGAAATGCTATATATTCAACATCTTTTCAAAGTTCAGCTGTGAAGAATAGTAACAAGTAACCAGCTGTATCAAACACAAGTACCAAAAACAAGTGCAGTGACTGTTTAGTGCTCACTTGGTAAAAGACATCTTGCCTGACTTTTCTTTTTTTTGAGATGAAGTCGCCCAGGCTGGAGTGTAGTGGTGCGATCTCAGCTCACTGCAACATCCACTTCCCAGGTTCTCATGCCTCAGCCTCTTGAGTAGCTGGGATTACAGATGGGCACCACCACATCTGGCTAATTTTTGTATTTTTAGTAGAGACAGCGTTTCATCATGTTGGCCAGGCTGGTCTCAAACTCCTGACCTCAAGCGATCCACCTGACTCGGCCTCCCAAAGTGCTGGGATTACAGGCATGAGCTACCACACCTGGCTGATGCCTGACTTTTGAATGTATCTTGCAGATTTGGGTGATTGAAGTATTTTAACTTTCTATTCAAAGTTGAACCAAGCTGTATCTGCACACCATTTAAAAGCTAACATATTCTACCCCCAGATACTCTGACTTTTCAGTGGTGGTTGACAAGATAAATGCTGATGTTCAATTTATAAAATAATTTTCTTTTTTAATAGAGTGAAAATTTGAAGTTATAAAAGTCGTGAGAAAAATGTTTGTGGAGGAATTTCAGTATATTTTTTTGAAAAAACTTTATTCTTTCAAAATAAATTTTAATAAATGTCAGAAGTATTTGAGGAATAAACTTCCCCATATTGAAGACCTCTGTGTATTGTTCTCCAGTGGTGATTCACATACATTACATCCTTTAGTCTTCTCCCAAACCCCCCACTTTAGAGATGAAGAAATTGAGACCAAATGTGCTGTGTATATTGCCTAAGGTCACACAGTAGAAAAAAGTAACGTTGACATAGGTGTGGCTGTCTTCAGATCTCTTCCTCTGTGCTTTGTCAACTACAGATGTCATAGATTTATTGCCTGGATTGTTGTAACAGTCTGTGTGAGCTGTGTTTGATATATTAACATGAGTGCTGTGAACATTTAATGCGATATTGTTTCCTATCCAGCAATGAGGGAGTATGTGATTGTGAATCCACCCTCCTGCTGTAAACTAAAATGAAACCACATCAGGTACATAAAGCAACCCTTTCAGACATTAGACATAGGCCACACAGGACCATGATCCCTAAGAAAGAAGAAACACCTACCTAAGTGAGTCAACAATCACTCTACTCTTTTGTCTGGAAGCAGTTTTTGGACCAAAGCGGGGGTTATAGGGTCCAAGCAGATCATGGAGATCTCACTAAGCTGATGGGAAATTCAGAAAGTGGAAAATCTGGGATGAATTCTAGAGTGTTGGATTGGAATTAAGGTTTTAATGTGAGCTCATGGTTTATAATAAATATAGAAATAAACGTAGATGTACATCTGTGTTTGCATATACATATATATTTTCCAGTCTTATCTACTGAGTGGGACTGGGAGCAGCAATCATCCAATACTGATTAGCAGAACTAGAGCCTAAATCTTGTCTTCCAACTACCATTTTCCTCTAAAAGGAACTAGGGCTTCCTAAAAGAATGGTCAATTTCGGGGCTGAATCAGGAAAAGTACGACACAAACCTGAGATATCTTGTTGTGCCGAAAAGTAATAAAATGTCAAAGAATGCATAAGCTCAATGACAATAAAAGAGAGAGAGAGAGAAAGAGAGAGAGTGAGAGAGAGAGAGAGAGAGAAAGACAGAACCTGTCAAAAACTGCAAAAGCTCTTACTGGTCTGAGCAGGGATAATTTGACTGTGAAAATAAATATAGTCAGTAGTAGATTCTAACTCATTGAATTAAACAAGAAACCATGAGACCATAAGGATGTAAATCAATTAGTGAATCAATAAAAAGTTTGGTGAAGAATAGCATATTATATAGTTTCAAAGTAACTTCTCCCAAATACATATTAATTACAAATTGGAAAGAGTAATGTCACCTGACAGACAGGGTCCTAAACAAGTGATCAAAGTGAACATCATGGGAGAAGGAAAAAAATGATCCTGTGCACTCTCTGATAGGAAGCAACAAGAACACAGCACTACCTCTGATACTCCTGCCAAAGACATAGCACCCAAATGTAATGAGGAACAAGCATCAGACGGGTCCAAACCAGGGGACATTCTACAAAATAATTGGCCTGCAAATGCCAAAAGTGTCAAGCTCATGAAAATCAAGGAAATTTTGAGAAACTTTTCCAGACTGAAGCAGACTTAAAAAAAATGATCAAAAATAATGTAATGATTGTTTCTGAACTGAGTCCTCATTCTGTAAAGGTATTACTGGAACAGTTGAAAATTGGCCCTGAGTATCCAATGGTAGCAGTATGTCAGTATTACCTTCCTGATTTTGATAGTATTATCTAGCTTATATAAGACTGTAATAATACAAGTTTATTTTCTGACCACAGCACAGTTAAAATAGAAGTCAATAGCAAAAAAAAAAAAAAAAAAAACAACCTGGAAAAATCCTAAAGTAATTAGAAATTAAATAGCATGTTTATAAATAATCCATGAATCAAGAAGAAATAATAAGAAAATTATTAAAATTTTTCAAAATGAATAAGAATGCTAACAAAGTTATGTTAGTAAAACTGAGAAAAGAAGTAAAAGCAAATACTGATCTGTTTAACAGAAAATCTGCATTTATTAAAGAGGTTGAATTAATAATAAAAACTTTTCCAAGAAAGAAAATTCCAGGTCCAAATTGCTGCACTGGTATATTCTACAAAAATATAGTAGAAAAAAGTAATATAAGTCTTCTATAAACTCTTTCAGAAAATAGAGAAAAAGGAATCCCCAACTTATTTTACTAAAGCAGCATAATCGTGGTAACTAAACCAGAGAGGGATATGGCAAGAAAAGAAAATTATGGATCAACATCTCTCCTCAATATATCAGTTGAATGAAACACTTGGTATCTTGAAGGAATCATTTACAGAAAGAAAAAAATTGACTCCTTGAAGAAACTTTCAGCAAAGCTGCAAAGATTTTTGAGCACAGCTTTGTAAAAATAAAATTGTAAGTGGGCACAGACTAGAAGAGAAGACAAAAGCAATAGTGTATAAGAATTCTCAGACTAGGTGATTGTCTAACACTGTATATCATTGGCAAGCAATAATATAATTGTATTAATGTGATTTTTAAAAATTGAAATCAAGTTCACATAACATAAAATTAATAATTTTAAAGTATACAATTCAGAGACATTCCGTATCTTTATATACAAAGCCATCACCTTTATCAAGTTCCACATTTTCCTCACTCCAAACGCAAAATCAGTGCCCATTTACCCTTCCTCCAGCCTAACAATCACTACTCTATTTTCCATGTCTCTAGATGTACTTTTTCTGGATATTCCATATAAAGCGAATCACACAATATATGACCTTTTGTGTCTGGTGATTTTGACCAGGGTCTTTACCCTTCATGCATCTGATTTCTTTGCCCTGAAGGCAGGAGAAATTTATTTATTTCAAAATGTTTTCCAGTTAATTTATGCCTAAATTAGGAGCTCTGACTTGAGCTTGCATCTTGGAGAGTTGTAAGCAGAGCTCTTAGCACCTGTCTTATAATGTTATAATGTCCAGTTTGAGTTCGTGGTTGTGGTGGTGGTGGTGGTGGTGGTGAGAACAGGATTGGAAACTTCACTGGGCCATAGGCATGAAAGACCAAGCAGTGTGATCCAAAGAGAGATCTGGGACTCAGGGCAGAAGCTATGCTCTCAGAAACCATTTCTGCAGGCATCTCCACTGTGTGGTGAACAGGGCAACTACATGGGAAATGGAAGCGCTGCTGCCAGCTCCTGTGTGGCTGCTGCATCAGTAAGCCCATAGGCCATTTCACTCATCTGGGTCCTGGATTTCTCATCATTAAATTGAGCAGGTTGGACTACATCATGTCTAAAGTTGCTTCCTATTCTACAGTTTCTGAACTCTCAGCTGGAATGCCATTTCCAGAAATAAATACAGTGACTGTGGGAACAGACATGGTAGCCTGGAAGCTGCTGGCCACAGAAGAAAATGTACCATGCTCTGTTATGTAATAAATTGTTACATAACAGTTTATCACGAGGAAAAGAGAGACACATAACAGGATAGTCACCATTCACTTAGTGCTTTTTATGAGTTACTGTGCTAAACACTTAGATTTACTAATTCGTTTGTATCTTACAAGAATCCATGATGTAAAAATTGTTATCATCCTCTTTAATTTCAGAACGCTGAGGTTTAGAGAGATTAACTTTGTGAGACAGCTAGTAAGTGGGAGAGTTGTCATGTCACCCATAGCTTATTTTATTTTGCAATATGTGCACCTTAAGACTATGTATTAATATGCATTAATAAGCAAAATGATTTTTAAAACATATATCCATGTAGTGCAAGTAGGGCTGGAGGAAAATTTACTCATGGTGGTAATTAAATGCAGACATGTTGACTAAGCAGAGACATGTCAGACAGGGCACTTACGATGGCCATGTGAATGTTCAACTTCTGAGACCTCAAAATTTCACTCAGTCAATAGTATTCCAAAAGTTACATTAAGAGAATGTTTGGCACTTTTTATGGAACTGGAGATTTCAATTTGATGTGTAGTACTCCTAACCCCTAACTCTGAATCTAGAGAGCACTAATTTAAACTCTCTCCCTCTTATTTATAACATTGTTTGCCAGGAGGGATTGAATTGTGGGTTGGTATTATGCACCTGGAAATGTCTTCCAAATAGTATTAAATATATGACACTTTTGCATTGGTCATAAGTAACTTTTTAAGCATTTGTACTTTATGAAAAGAGATTAAGCACACAGTCTATTTGCAGCCTTTCAACTGGCTGCTAAATATCAACTATGTGTTGTTAGTCAGACAGTTACTGTATCAGTCAGAGCCCTGTAGGAAAGAAAGGGCATTCTCCAGCTGGAAACTTCAGTAAAGAGGCATTTCCAATGTTTAAGAGACTATTTACTGGATTAAGGGAAACCGATGAGAGGTAATAAAACACTATGGGACTAGCAATTGCATGGAACCAACACCAATCCAGAAGGAGCAATTAACACAACCTTGCTGAGTAACTGGAGGTAACTTCCAGCATCCTAGAGGTCAACCTACTGGACCTGTGGACTTCGGTAGATAGGCATCTTACCTGTTGTAACCCACAGGGAGGGAGCCAGTTGGATAATTGTACAGAACCTTTTCTCTAACCTCTGATTCACTGTTCATGCAGCCTATGAACAAACCTAGTCAGAAAAGGTAAGGGAATTTGTAGACACAGTCAGTAAAGGTCAGCTCCCAGAGTTGAGAGGAGTAAAGAATGGATATAGAAAGGCAAATGGAAATACTCCAGAAATATATTTTTGTACAGTCACATATACATTGCCATCTTTCCATGCCAACTATATCCCAGAAGATGGTAGATGAAAATGGGAAGGGACCTTGGAATTATCTTTCTGATATAAGCTCTGACCATCTCTCATGCTAAAAATGCAAACAAGGGAAGATAATTATCCAGTATATATTTACAGGATGGTGTACAACAGATCAATGCTAAGGAAAATAAAGGTGATTTCCATTGGAAGGTGACAACTTTGTCTGCTGCTGCTACTGGGTCACTGACTAGTTAGTGGAGCTAGCTGAGCCCTCATTAAGGCCATCAGGCCACTGCATTTATAACTATTAATATATAATCCCAAGGGCTGTTCAAGGAAAAAAACAATGAAAGCTGAGATTTGTCTTCAGCGACTTTCTCTCTCTCTCTCTCTCTCTCTATATATATGTATATATGTATATCTATTATAAAAACAGATTTATTGGCTGGGTGTGGTGGCTCACGCCTGTAATCCCAGCACTTTGGGAGGTCGAGGCAGGTGGATCACGAGGTCAGGAGATTGAGACCATCCTGGCGAACATGGTGAAACCCCGTCTCTAGTGAAAATACAAAAAAATTAGCCGGGTGTGGTGGTGGGCGCCTGTAGTCCCAGCTTCTAGGGAGGCTGAGGCAGGAGAATGGCATTAACCTGGGAGGCGGCGGAGCTTGCAGTGAGTGGAGATCGCGTCACTGCGCTCCAGCCTGGGTGACAGAGTGAGACTCCATCTCAAAAAAAAAAACAAAACAAAAAACAAAACCAGATTTATTGAGACACAATTCACATACCATAAAGTTCTTTAATTATTTATTTGTTTGTTTGTTTATTTTTGAGACAGAGTCTTACTCTGTTGCCCAGGTTGGAGTGCAATGGTGCCATCTTGGTTCACTACAACCTCTGCCTCCCAGGTTCAAGCAATTCTCCTGCCTCAGCCTCTCAAGTAGCTGGGATTACAGGTGTGCACCATCACGCTATGCTAATTTTTGTATTTTTAGTAGAGATGGGGCTTCACTATGTTGGCCCGGCTAGTCTCAAACTCCTGATCTCAAGTGATCTGCCTGCCTCAACCTCCCAAAGTAATAGTTCACTCTGAGCTGTGTCTGAGCTGGTATCCATGATGCAAGACAAAGTCTTCCCCCACTCTTTTCTCTCCTCTCCTCAAGCGGAGGGAAGAGGTCTCTTTTAAAGCTATTAGCTGTGCAGCTTGGGGTTAGGGGAGTGGTAATGCCAGCACTCCCTTAGCCACCCCTCTGGTGTCTGTGTATGTTGCATGCCACCCAGTTTATTGTCTCTGGGCCCAGTTTAACATTAGGACTTACCTAGGATTTCCTGTCCATGTCACCTAGATTGTCTTTCTAGCTTAGGTAGAACTCCAGAGTACTTTAGCCCACTGTAGTGAGGTTTGTAGGGACTGACGTTTGGACCACTGGGATCAGTGATTCCCCTCTGGCTAGGGATGGTTTAAATGCTCCCTCCATGGGTGAGCGTCAGCTGAGTTTGGTTCAGTTTTGTTTTCTGTTATAATAGGGCAACAATGAGTTCAATGCCTCCATCCATGCTGTGTTTTCCTCTCCCCAGCATGGCAAAATGCTCTCTGCACCTCATTCCCACTGTGGCGGGATGGGGAAGGGGTGGCATTGGTGATTCAAAATTATTTTTCCTATCTCTTTAGTGCTTCTTTCAGTGATAATGAAGTCAAAACCAGGTACTGTGGGTGCTCACCTGATTTTTGGTTCTTATGAAAGTGCTTTTTTTTGGCATAGATAGTTGTTAAGTTGGTGTCCTTATTGGGGGTGCAATTGGTGGAGGCCTCTATTCTGCTATCTTGCCCTGCCCCTCTGTCCTTACCCACTTATTTGTGTGTCCTTTGGACCTCAGTCATATGTTTTTATGCTATATCTGGCTAAGACTTCCAGTGTGGTATAAAATCCAGGTCTTTTTTCATTAAATAGCCCATACTCTGAATATATTTTTCAGTTTAAAAATCTCGGCTCTTATTAAAACACTTCTGGATCCTATTCTGATGGAATCTGCATAACAATTTGATATGCAAACTGAGAAATCAATCCAAGAAAGGCTGTGTTTAATGGTGAATACATGTTTAATACAGTGCCCCATTTGAAATATGAAAGGGATATTCAATAGTTCAACACACAGAAGTGTCTGAAGTAGGGGACTCTGCTTACACCTATCAAATTGCAATGGAAACCATCTCGACTACTCTGTGGTATGATATCAGGGTTTTAAAAAATTGTCTTTAAACAGTCATTCATTTAACCAAACAAGCATTTATTCAAGGTCTGTTACATGCCAGGTGTCACGTAGTATTAAGCACAATGAGAAAAAGCACTTTTGTCACCCACAAGATGCTCATAATCAAGATGTTCTGGACCATGTCAAAGATATACAATGGAATGAGGTCTATGAGTGTGGAATGCCAGGGGCTATTAGAATGGAGAATAGGAGCAACAATTTCAAATTGGGAAGCAGAAGGTGATGGAGATTCAGAAAATGCTTTCTGAGTTGGCTCTTGAACTGAGCTCTGAGAAGCTAGGAAGAAAGAGTTAAGTGAAGAAATGGGGAAAGATGTTTCAGACCCTCAAATTGGCATGACGGCATGGGACATTTTGGGAATACGGACAGGGAATGCCTGTGAAAAGTATCAAAAGTTGACACTGAAAAGTGAGTCAGGACGAGAATCTTAAGATCACTGCAAGTCAAGCACAAGACTTTGAACTTTATACTGAAGGCAATGAGGAGTAATTTTAATGAGTGTAATACAACCCAATAAATTACCCACAATGTGTTTGAGTTTGTATTACTCTGATAAAAGTTGCAACAGATATAATACTTTATAGTCACTGTGCTATTTCATTTTCATTCTAGGCACACAATAAGACATTCTCCAGATCACCTGGCATCTAGCTGGGGCTACAAGGTTTTTATTCTGGCCAACGGAATATGTGCAGAAGTGATGTATACGACCTCAGGGCCCAGCCTCTAAATATCCTGTGTCATGTTCCACATTCTGTCCATCCATCTCTCAGTTAACTAAACGGAAGTGATGCAAGGGAGGACTCCAAGGAAGCCCTAGGGATCATGAAGCTACAAAATGGGAGAATTGCTGTCACCACAGTTCTGGAAGAAGAATTGTTCAGGAGAACAGCCGTTGGACTATGGCACGCCAAAGAAATAAACCTTTGTTGTGGTAAGTAGCTGGGATTTGGCAATTACTTTTTGGAGCAGATAACATGAATTACATTAATATAAGAAAGTCTATCAGATCCTCAGAAAGGGAGTAATATAATCAAGTATTAATGTTAGTAAGATTCCTCCAGCAGTTGCAGAAAGCATGAAGTAGAGATGGTGTGAGAAACTTGAAGGGAGGGAAGTCAGTCATGTGATTAGTGCAACCATACAAGCAGGAAATGATGTCTTGAATCACAGCAGGGGCAGTAAAGATGGCAAGACAATGCAATTACAGGAGGTTAACAGGACAGAGTCAAAAGTGTTCAGTGATTAGTTCATGGATCTAAGCAGTGGTTCTTAAATTTGACTGTATTCTAGGATCACCTGAGAAGCTTTTAACAAGGACAATTACCTGGCTGTAACTCAGATCAGTTAGATAAGAATAAATATAGTTTTTACACTCCTCAAATAATTCTAATGGACAGCCAAGGATGAAAACCATAGCTATAGAGCAGTAGTTCTCAATATGTGGCCCCTGGATCATCTGTATATGTATCATTTGGGAACTTGTTAAAAATACGAATTCTTATGCTCTACCTAGGGTGAACAACTAGTCTGTCTTATCTGAGACTGAAGAGTTTCTTGAGATAAAAGAGGTGGGCAAGGTGGCACACATATATAATCCCAGCACTTTGGGAGGCCAAGGCAGGAGGATTGCTTGAGCCTAGGAGTTCAGCACCAGCCTGAGCAACATAGCAAGACCCCCATCTCTACAAAAAATATTTTTTTAAATAGTCAGGCATTGTGGTGTGCACCTGTAGTCCCAGCTACTTGGGAGGCCAAGCTGAGAGTTTCCCTTGAGTCCAACAGTTTGAAGCTTGCAGTGAGCCATGATCATGTCACTACACTTCAGCTTGGGCAGTAGAGTAAGACTCTGTATCCAAAAAAAGGCGGGGGGGGGGTGGGTTGGAGAGAGAAAAGAATTTTAGTGCTAAAACTTATAGTCCCAGGAAACGTGGGGCAGTTGGTCATTTTAATCTGACACATCAGACCTACCAAAACAGAAACCCTGGAGGTGAGGCCTAGCTATCTACATTTGAAGACCACTGGTATCACGTATTCTGAAACTGCATACTTACAGGCTGTTTTAGTCCATTTTGTGATGCTTATAACAGAATATCTTGGACTAGGTAATTTCAAAGGAACAGAAATTGATTACTCATAGTCCTGGAGGCTAGGAAGTTCAAGATTGAGGGGCTGGAATCTGGCAAACCACCTTTATAATCAGCATTAATCCATTCTTGAGAGCCAAGACCTCATGATCCAAACCTCCCATTAGGCTTCTCTCCCAACACTGTTGCATTGAGGATTAAGTTTCCAACACCAGCTTTTTGGGGGACACATTCAGACCATAGCACATGCTGCCAAACACAACATGGAAAATGTGGCTTGAAGATAGTGAACAAAGGGAAAATTATGAGTGAAAGGAAAACATCTCTTTCTTTCAACACAATGATTATGGAGACAAACAGTAGCATGCCTATTGTATTTTCAAAACTTTCCCTAACATTATTATCTAACATAGTGAAACCAGCTAAAGGTTAACATTTATCCAGACAGAACTTCTGATTTCATAAAATTTAACTAGCCAAATGACGATTTTTAGTGACCATGCATTTTTAGTTCCCTCATTTTACTTTAAGGAAACCGAGACTCAGAAAAGTTAAATGATATATCCAAAGCCTCACTGCATGTATATGGCGGTGTCAAGATCAGACTGGTATTTCCTCTGGGGCAAGGGTTATGTTTTTACTTAGTTGTGTCATCAGCCCATAGCAATGCTGGCACATAACAAGCTTTTGCGAATCCATTAAATGAATACATGAATGAAGACTCTTTCCTGCCAATGGTCTTTGTACAAACTCAAAATTCTTTTAAATCAGGTCACACTGTTCTCAGTGTCATGCTGGTTGGAGGTACCCAAGTTAGCTGTTCAGTCTTGAGGACTCAAAATTAAAACCTGTTATGAATTAAATTAATTCTTTCTTTCTAATTGGCAGCCTTTCTTGGGCATTGGTTTCGTTTTGTTGTATTTTCATAGTACTGATTGGGCATTAAGCCTACTTGGAATTAACTTGCATTTGTTTTCTCCTGCACAATTTCAATTTAATATAAATGTGTCAATTTATAAATTGTTATTATTTTATTTACTAGAATAAAAATGTCCTAATCTAGGCACAGACCTTGTTAACCATAACAGGGTTAAGTCAGACCTCTGAGTTTTCCTTCTGCCTCTTACTAAATGATCCTAATACATTGGATAAACAGTCGGTCAGGCCAACACAAACACACCCACTGCAACTAGAAGTGAATTTAGGGATCAGCTCTTGTAGCCTCATTTTGATACATAAGTTGAACAATCTACTGTGGTTTGCCTGGCAATATTGTCCCAGTGTAATTATTAATAGGGCCCCCCTTCATTGCTAAGTGTCCCCATTTGGAAATTAATTATATGATCCCCCACCATATGAGGAATTTCAAATCTGGAGAGTTCATGTGATCTAACCTTCAGACATGCAGTAAGTTAATGACAGAACTGGACACATTTTAAAAAGTTGCTTTTCTTTACCACTTTACATATTAATCTGCTTTTCTAACATTTCAGAAAACGACGGTTTTTAGTTTCAAGTTTTAATTATAAATATCACTGCAATAATTTTACAAAAGTATAGCATGTCCACACTTCCCACTTAGAATCCTAGAGGATCTCACAGGGTTAGTTTCAGCCTAATGGCATTGTATCCAAAATTTCTGTTTTTAAAATTCAACTTACAGAAAACAATCTCATGCCAGCAATAGGGTGGTGGTGAAGTATATAGATTTGGCAGCCAGATGCCTGTGTCCACAGCCCAACTTCATCAATAATCAGCTCTATGGCTCTCATTATTTTGTGTTTCAGTTTCCACATCTGTAAAACAGGAATGATGATGGTAACAATAGTATCTAATTCCCAGAGTTTTTGAGAACAAAATAATTATATGTGAGTTGTATGTAAAGGACATACTGTCACCTGGCACATAGCAAGCACCATGCATGTCTTAGCTTTGAACACTGTTTTTATTACCTCATCTGCTGTAAGCCACTCTTCCCTCACGTGCACTTCATACTCCTGCAGTGACAAACTTTGGCCAGATCATGTAGCTTTATGAACCTTGCACGCTCCCAAGAGTATTACAAAGGCAGAGGCTTTGTATTACTGTATGCCAAGTAACCAATTTCTATACTGGTCACTTGTATCCCAAGTATGGAAAAGACAAGAAAGTAGACTCTTAATACATACTTCTTAAATAAAAAGTAATAAAAGGATGATTAAGTTAGTTGACCTATACAGAAGACAGGTACTCCTGTTCCACATTTCTCTTGTAACTTCATCTCACCTCCTTTAAGAAAAACAAATCCCACAAAACCCTGGATTTTGCAAAAAAACCTTGCAAACAGTCTCTAAGGAATGGAAGAAGACAAACTGAATGAAGAGGCAGTTAGGGATGTTGACAACAGGGATAGAATCCAATAGGGAATTTTCCTGCTCTTTTGGTGGTCCATTGTACACATATCTCTAGAATTTTGAAACTTCATTTTTCTACATTGCCTGTAATTCTAATAGATGGACAGTAATTTATATTAATAAGTATCTTCTTTGAAAGACCAGAAAACCTACAAGGAGGGTAAAGTATTATTAGTCAAAAACATTCATACATTTGAGTTCCCTCTGATTACACTTTTCCTGACACCAGGTAATTCACTTGCACTGAATTTATTGGAGGTTTTTAATGCAGAAGTGGAGAAGATGGGAGGAATAAAAAACTTCAGAGCATGGTGTACTTCATGGATCAGGGATCAAGCCTGGAAGTGATTCTCAGACACGCTTACAACCTGGAGACAGAGGAAGTAAGTGATAAGAAAGAGGTATAAAAGGAGAGGGGGATATTAAAATAATATACTTCCTTGGTTCCAGAATTTTTTTTTTCTAGACCCATCGTTAAACATAAGAAAGAAGGAAAGTTAATTTTTCTGACTTATTCTCTCTCACAACTATGTGGACACTGCTTCCCTCCTAGTTTATAATAAATAATAGGAGTAGCAGAAAAAATTACGTGTGTGTGTGTGTGTATATATATATATATATATATATATATGCAGACATACAGGCAAGAATGAATCATTTAAAAACACAGCTGGACATAATGAGGGAGAAATCGTTAACTGATCTATTGTAATCAAAGAGACAGAGGTAAGGCAAGTTCAAAATAACCAGTAAGCCAAATATTTCTACACCTTAAGCTTCTTGGATATGGAGACGAAGTCTTAGTTATTACTGGGTTACCAGCATCTAGCCCAGGGCCTAACACAGGGGCTCTATAGCATGAATGAGTGGATGAATTTGGCTTCACAATCAAGACAGTGACATGTTTATTCTCCTTTCTGTGTCCGGAATTGGTGGGTTCTTGCTCTCTTTGACTTCAAGAATGAGGCAGCGGACCCTCGCCAGGAGTGCTACAGTTCTTAAAGATGGTGTGTCCCGGGTTTGTTCCTTCAGATGTTCAGATGTGTCCAGACTTTCTTCCTTCTGGTGGCTTCATGGTCTCACTGACTTCAGGAGTGAAACTACAGACCTTCTAGGTGAGCGTTACAGTTCATAAAGGTGGCGCCTCGGGAGCTGTTGGTTCCTCCTGTCTGGAGTTGTTCGCCTCTCCCGGTGGGTCTGTGGTTTTGCTAGCTTCAGCAGTGAAGCTGCAGCCTTCTGCAGTGTTACAACTCATACAGGCAGCAGCGACCCAAGCAGTGGGCAGCAGCAAAATTCATGGCAGGGTGGCTTGCTTTTATTCCCTTGCCCGGCCCCCACGCACATTTTGCTGATTGGTCCATTTTGCAGATAGCTGATTGGTCCGTTTTACAGAGAGCTGATTGGTCCGTTTTGACAGAGTGCTGATTGGTGCTGTTTACAAACCGTTAGCTAGACACAGAGTGCTGATTGGTGCGTTTACAATCCTTCAGCTAGACAGAAAAGTTCTCCGAGTCCCCACCCCTCCCAGAAGCCCAGCTGGGTTCATGTTTCACTGCCAGTGCCCCCGGGACTTTGCAGCTCCTAGCCTGGGCACTCCGGCAGCCCAGCGGGAGCTTGTCCCAAGAGGAAAAGGGGGGAAACAAGAAAGAGAGGGAGACCTGCCATCGTGGCCAACGACCCCGCGAAGAGGCAACGGCGGTCCACGCTCGGGACCTAGCCTCCAATCAGGCCCAGCAGGCGCCGGCCGGCCACACCGAGTGCTGGACCCGCCGAGCCCGCGCCCACCCGGAAGCCGCACCGTAGCGCGCAGCCCCGGCTCCCGCCCGCGTGTCTTCCTCCACATCTCCCCGTGAGCAGAGGGAGCCGGCTTCGGCCTCGGCCAGCCCCAGAGAGGGGCTGTCATAGCGCACCGGCGGGCTAAAGGGCTCCTCGAATGTGGCCAGAGCGGACGCTGAGGCCCAGGAGACGCCGAGAGCAAGCTAGGGCTGCTAGCATGTTGCACCTCTCACTTCCTCATTTTTCTCCTCTCTTCCCCGGTTCACCTTTGTCGGCTTGCGTCTGGTCCCTTCTTGACTGACTTCTGTTTTCTGAGGTAAGAATTCTTTGAAATTTTTTACCCCAGTTTATGTTAAGGCCACAGACCATGTGGAATCCAAACAAACAAACAAAAGAGTGGAACAACCACAGAGCCCACAACCACGGAGCCAACAACCACCGAGCCAACAACCACCGAGCCCAACAAAGGGCCACATAGAAGCCAGACCCACTACAGTGCTCTGCCCTTAAAGACAACAACGTCCTCCTTTTCAGCTTTGCCTTTTGGTTCAGATTTTTTAGAAACTCTCATTGGCTGCTGGACAGTCAGTGGTTTTGCTCTCTTGGATTAGGTGTACTCCCTCTGGTCCAATCAGCTGTGAACAGGAAGGATGGAGTCAGCTAGTCATAGGTGTTCCTGCCTTGGGTTGACAGAAAAATGCTGTGTTAGTTTGCTAGGGCTGCAATAAGATGGTATCAGAAACTGGGTGGCTTAAAAAACAGAAATGTATTTTTTCACATTTCTGAAGACTTGAAGTCTGAGATCAAGATGTTAAGCCATAAAGGAAGGGTTTGTCTATTCCAGGCTTCTTTCTTTGGCTTATAGATGGCTGTCTTCTCCCTGTTATGTTCACATCATCATCCCTCTGTTAGGTGACTGTACAAATTTCCTCCTTTTACAAAGGTACGAGTCATATTGGATAGGGCTCACTCTAATGACCTAATTTTAACCTAACTACATCTGTAAAGATCATGTCTCTAAATATGACCACATTCTGAGGTGCCGGAGAATGCAACTTCAGCATATAAATTTTGTGTAGGGCGGTCGGGGCTAGTGCATATCAGCTTCATTCTTTTACATCTCTATTGATTTATTGATTTATTGATTTATTTTATTTTTTTTGAGACAGAGTTTCGCTCTTGTTACCCAGGCTGGAGTGCAATGGCGTGATCTCGGCTCACTGCAACCTCAGCCTCCCAGTTTCAAGCAATTCTCCTTCCTCAGCCTCCCGAGTAGCTGGGATTACAGGCATGCACCACCACGCCCAGCTAATTTTGTATTTTTAGTAGAGACGGGGTTTCTCTGTGTTGAGGCTGGTCTCGAACTCCTGACGTCAGGTGATCTGCCCACCTTGGACTCTGAAAGTGCTGGCATTACAAGCATGAACCACTGCGCCTGGCCTTAAAATTTTTTTTAAAGTTTAGATTTTGGGGGATACATAGTAGGTGTATGTATTTATGAGATACATGAGATATTTTGGTACAGGCATGCAATGCGTAAAAATCATGTCATGGAAAATTGGGTATCCAGCCCTTCAAGCATTTATCCTTAGTATTAGAAACAATCCAATTATACCCTTTTAGTTATCTTTAAATGTACAATTAATTTATTATTTACTATAGTTCCCCTGTTGTGCTATCAAACACTAGGTCTTACTCATTTTTTTCTATTTTTTTGTACCCATTAACCAACCCCACCTTTCCTCCATCCTCCCCGCTACCCTTCCCATCCTCCAGCAACCCTCCTTCTATTCTCTATCTCCATGAGTTCAATTGTTTTGATTTTTAGGTCCCACAAATAAGTGAGAACATGTGATATTTGTTTTTCTGTGCCTGGCTTGTTTTACTTAACATGATGACCTCCAGTTTCAGGTGCATTCTTTAATACAGCAGCAGAGAAGTGTGAGCATCTTTGGTATCCTATTAATGAAGGTTCTACCCTGACTGATTATCTAGGGAAAGCAATTGAATGACACAAGGAGCATAGAGTTTTGGACATAATTTTCTACAATCTCTTGGAAAATGAAAACATTTATTTCCAAAATAGTTAGAAAAGATTTATTTTCCCAAAAAGAGGGCTATAAAATTCTCTTTATCATCCTTGACATTTATTAAGATATCTAAAACTATTCCTAATGCTGTAGGAAGTCATCTGTGTCCCCTGTTCATTTTTGAGGTGTGTCACATATGGGATATAGTAATTATTCCTGACATTGGAGCCTGGCCCTTGATGTTTCAGAGAACATAAAACCAAATCAGCATAAAAAACCACTTCCAAGGCATACCAAATTAAGCTCATGTTCAGTTTTCAATTATTCATCATCCCCAGGGCAGGAGGAATAGATGCCAGAATCAAAACAATGGAAACAAGCAGTCTGCATTTGGACTCTGTGGTACAGAGCTGTGTACATGGAATAGAGACAAGAAGAATGTGACAGAAGGAATATGCAGTTCCAGCACGACTGCTGCTGCCTTTGAACCCTACCAGGCAACAGCAGCCTCAATTAGTGGAGTCACAGTTCTCATAATCTATGCATATGCACAGCAAGCAGGGGACAAGTATGAAAACAAAGTGAGGAAAGGAAGGAGATGCAAGTGAACAATTTCTAAATACTTGGAATCTGCCTATGTATCATCGGAAGAGTAGGGACATAACATCATGGGAAGCTTACTATGGACCGAGCAGAATCTAAAAGTCTAAGTACTTCCCTCTGTACCCTGATTCCATTGTCTTTACCTAAAAGTGAGAAACTAAGATATATATATATATATCTCTCTCTTATGTATCTCATATATATCTTATATATAGAGTCACATTTCTCACATCCACATTATCTGCTGTTTAGTCCTAAATCAGGAAAAAAGTGGTTTCCAGGTAATAGTGGGGCAGTGAACATGAAGATGAGCTTAGGTGGAGCACCAGCGGGTGACAGTACCTCACAGTGCCTACTGTTATTTTGTAGGGCAACATAGAAAATAACATAATTAACTCTATGAGGCATCCCTCATAGAGTTAATTAACACTGCAAGCTCGACTGCCTCATAGCAGTAATAAATGAACTTGTTAATGATAAGGCTGACCCACAAGGCCTTTCCACTGAGAAATTAAAGGGTGGTACTTTTTCTTTTGTCCTAAACATTGAAATTTGATCAACAATTTTATTTCTGTAGAATTTTGTAAAGATTGATGGGCTGAAGTTTGAAATTCAGAAGAGAAAGGATTTAGAAAGATCTTGGAAAAGGCACTCTGTGTTTTACCAACATACAGGTAATACTTCATTTCTTAATGAAAGTGTAGGAGGGAGAAAGGAGCTTATTTAATGAGTACTTAAGAGTCAGAATTTCTTCCAGAAATATGAGTTTTCCCATTAAACTCACAACCGTTCTATGAAGTACATTATCTTTGTGCCAGAGTATGAACATAATTGTTTAAGTATGAAAACTTAGCACTGTTTTTCATTTTCCTTCCTTCTTTTTTTTTTTTTTTTTTGTTACATTGGAAAGTCAAAATGTAAAATTTCCTCCTTACCCTCCACTTGCCCTCTGCTCACTGGGAGGGTTTGAAAATTACCTTCGTCCAATCCTGGATGAAAAAGAAACTCATTTTTCGTTGGTTGATTTTCCTTGTAATGGATCACTGAGGTCAATTAGGAAACAAACTAAAAGAATAAAGAGATTTCCCAAAGAAGCAGAGTGATTTGGAAGAAAAGGGAAGTAGACAAGAGCCCACTCCTCCAAGCCCTTATGCCCCTGCCTATAAAGCAAAGGAGGATTCCCTCACTAGGGTTGATGGAGAGAGGGTTGAAGCACTGGAGCAGGGTACTCATAACACTTCCCTGGCGAAAACTCTGGGAAGCTGAAAGACTCCAGAGAAGAGTGCTTGGGTGATACTGCCAGGACCAAGAATTATAGGACCTTAAGCAAATCCTCCACATTCACCAAGATGCCTTCATTCTTACCTGCAGCCTCACTGTATTTCAGATAGGTTTCTTTCTGACTATAAGTTCCCGGCCTCTTTTTTCTTAGTGCATTTGCTTTAGAAAACTTGGAATTGCAAGTTATTTTTTCTGCAAGAGGTATATAAATCTCTCAGCCTCTTGCCAGTTTTGCACCCAAAGAATGTCATTTTCAATGACCTGTGAGTCATCCCCTTGAAATGTAATCATCAAGAAAGATAGGGTCCTATCTCCTCATCTTTGTAGGAGGGTAGGGGCCTGACTTAGATCAGCGCCAGTGAGAAAATACCAAAGGCCTAATCACATTGATCAATCTCCCCGCTCAGTGGTCCTCCAATACTTTTCCAGCAGTTCACCCCAATGCTTAAAAACTGTCTTGCTTTTCATTCCAACAAAGTTGAGTTCAACATCTCTCCTCTATTGTCATAGTCTTGATCCTTATTGCAATAGTCTTGAATAAAGTTTCCTTGCCTGTTTAAGTTTTTTCAGTGTAATTTTTCTTTGACAACACCCTGAGACTGGAAGAAAAGAACACAGAGAGGGGATTAAGGAGACATTCACATGGACGTGTCAGAAGAAACCTATGTGGAGAAATGACCAATAACCAGAAATACCCTCTTCTTAACTCTTTGACACTGCATATGAAATACAAAATGTGGCATAGACTGGGTGACCTCCTGCATGACTTTTAAATTTCCTATCATCAGTTCAGCAGAATGGGAGCTCATGGTAAAGATACACACAATAAAGTGTTCCTTCTCACCCTCACAGCTGTTCATACTATTGTCACTACCACGATGCCCTTTTGTGATGGACTCAATGTTTCTATTCCTGTATAATTCATACGTTGAAGCCTTGCCCTACAATGTGATGGTATTTGGACACATGACCTTTGGGAGGTAACTAGGTTTAGAAAAGGTCACGAGGGTGGGTCCCCATGATGGGATCAGTACCCTTATAGGATGACAAAGAAGGGAAAGATAGGAGCTTGCTCACCTCACCACATGAGGGCCCTCACCAGAACCCAACCACACTGGCACTATAATCTCAAACTTACAGCCTCCAGAATTGTGAGAAATCAACTTCTGTTGTTTAAACCACCCAGTCTATGGTATTTCATCAAGTCAGCCTGAGTTAAGTTGCTGATTAGTGGAGTAAGAGCAAACAAAGGCTCAAGATTTAGTTCATGGGTCAAGAGACATGAGGATGGGGTAGAGACATGAGGATGGGGTAGAGCCATCTGAAAAAGAGAAGCCAAGAAAAGTTAAGGAGGTTAAGTAACAGAGTGGTAGATGAGAAATAATCACCTGGGGAAGTGGAGGAAGAGTTTATAAGAGATTACAGGTAAGACAGGGGATGTTACAAGAGATGAGGCACAAGGAATCATGCTTACTTCTGGAAAATGGGCAGGGTTTGGCCTAGAATTATTTTTAATACATCAAATTACTTTTGCATCATGACATAATAATAATAGAGATGCTGTTACGACTATTGAAGACTTTTAAAGTCTGGGTTTGTACTTTGCAGTCCTTTTTCCACAATAACGTGAAATTTAGATAACATAAGACACAGAACATTAATCAAACCACCATTCACTCAGTAGCTTCAAATCATCTCTTTCCCTTCCTCATCCTTCTCATTGTTTATGAACAACAGTCTTTCTCATCATTTGTGAATAAGCCCTGACAATCTCTAAAATAGTGGATTCCAACCACTTCTCACCTTCTCCACAGCTGTGGACCCAGGCCACCCTCATTTCTCCCTTAGACTACTGTAACAGCCTCCCCTCTGGTCTCCTTGTTTCCATGCTTGCCTGCCTATGATCCACTCTCCAGAGAGGAGCACGAGTAAGTTAAAAATTGTATATTTTATCATTTTTCACTCCACTGCTTGAAACTATCCGGTGGCTTCCCATTACCCTTAGATGAAATTCCTAATTCCTTATAATGTGATCTGCCTCCTGCCCACATCTTAAGCCACATTTCAGATCTCTGCTTTAGAATAGTCTCATTTGCTATATCTCATACACAGTATGCCTTTTCCGCAGCATTTTTGCCTCCTCATTATTTGGTTCTTAGCTTCAATGTACCCTTTTCAGACCATCCTTTCCTGATATGCCTAGCTGCATAGCCCAGTCACTCTTTGTCCCACTGCCCTTTCATCAATATACTTCTATCTGATATTGTTATTTATTACTTATGTAATTATACATTACCCTTCACCCCCAAATCTAATGAAGGCAGGGTTTCCATTTGTGTTCTGTGATTGATATGCCCCCAGTACCAGAGTGGGGACTCAAATTCCTTGACTGAAGTCATTCAATTACAAAGCAAAAGATCTGAAAGTCAAAAGAGGTTCTGATTGTCACCAAGTTTATGCTATTTAAATCGTGCCATAATCCTTTATAGTGTATCCCTATTTCTATGCATCACAAGTATCTCATGGTGCTGGATCCAGATCTTTAGATGGGGTTCAAGGCTGACTCTGACTTTGTCCTGCCTCCCCATCTAGCCTAAATTCTCAGCAGTTTTCCCTCCTGTCTCTCTTCTTTGCATGTTCCTGTATGCTAGGACTTGGGACTTCTCTAAGTGCCACAGATTTTCTGGTTGGAATGCCCTCACACTTGTCCTTCTGCCAGAAATACCATTTTCCTTCTTTCTGAACCTGCATGAGTCTTATACACCTTATGATCTCAAGGGTAATCACCTCCTTTTCCTGACAGGATTGGCTGTGAAGCTAATGCTTCTGCAGCAGATGTCTACATGCCCTCGGACTTGTGTGTGCATGTAATGGGAAGTAGCTCATATCTGCCAAGCTTCCAACAGCCAACGACTGCCTCTGTTTGCCTGAAGTCCTTCTGAAGCTTGCTCTCTGCTTCTCACATGCAGGTGGAGAATGCTGGGAAGCTTATGGCCCACTCAGACTTTGAGGTGTGTTCCACACTGTCATGCTGAGTTCCCCAGCAGTGGCTTACAGCAGTACCTTGCTTTATATTGCATGCATTATTCGTGGCCTTTCTTTCCTTTCTTATTTTTTTTTTCTCACTTCCCAACTGGTGTTTCCTTCACCTCCCAAATAAATAATTTTCACTCAAATCCTTATATTAGTTCTGTTTCTTGGGGGAAGCAAAACTAAGAAAGAATCCCATCACACTTATCTCAGAAGGTTTTTTTTTTTTTAATTTTTTAAATTATACTTTAAGTTCTAGGGTACATGTGCATAACGTGCAGGTTTGTTACATATGTATACTTGTGCTATGTTGGTGTGCTGCACCCATCAACTCATCAGCACCCATCAACTCGTCATTTACATCAAGTATAACTCCCAATGCAATCCCTCCCCCCTCCCCCCTCCCCGTGATAGGCCCCGGTGTGTGATGTTCCCCTTCCCGAGTCCAAGTGATCTCATTGTTCAGTTCCCACCTATGAGTGAGAACATGCGGTGTTTGGTTTTCTGTTCTTGCGATAGTTTGCTGAGAATAATGGTTTCCAGCTGCATCCATGTCCCTACAAAGGACACGAACTCATCCTTTTTTATGGCTGCATAGTATTCCATGGTGTATATGTGCCACATTTACTTAATCCAGTCTGTCACTGATGGACATTTGGGTTGATTCCAAGTCTTTGAGATTGTGAATAGTGCTGCAATAAACATACGTGTGCATGTGTCTTTATAGCAGCATGATTTATAATCCTTTAGGTATATACCCAGTAATGGGATGGCTGGGTCATATGGTACTTCTAGTTCTAAATCCTTGAGGAATCACCATACTGTTTTCCATAATGGTTGAACTAGTTTACAATCCCACCAACAGTGTAAAAGTGTTCCTATTTCTCCACATCCTCTCCAGCACCTGTTGTTTCCTGACTTTTTAATGATTGCCATTCTAACTGGTGTGAGATGGTATCTCATTGTGGTTTTGATTTGCATTTCTCTGATGGCCAGTGATGATGAGCATTTTTTCATGTGTCTGTTGGCTGTATGAATGTCCTCTTTTGAGAAATGTCTATTCATATCCTTTGCCCACTTTTTGATGGGGTTGTTTTTTTCTTGTAAATTTGTTTGAGTTCTTTGTAGGTTCTGGATATTAGCCCATTGTCTGATGAGTAGATTGCAAAAATTTTCTCCCATTCTGTAGGTTTCCTGTTCACTCTGATGGTAGTTTCTTTTGCTGTGCAGAAGCTCTTTTGTTTAATTAGATCCCATTTGTCAATTTTGGCTTTTGTCGCCGTTGCTTTTGGTGTTTTAGACATGAGTCCTTGCCCATGCCTATGTCCTGAATGGTATTACCTAGGTTTTCTTCTAGGGTTTTTATGGTATTAGGTCTAACAATAAGTCTCTAATCCATCTTGAATTAATTTTCATATAAGGAGTAAGGAAAGGATCCAGTTTCAGCTTTCTACTTATGGCTAGCCAATTTTCCCAGCACCATTTATTAAATAGGGAATCCTTTCCCCATTTCTTGTTTTTGTCAGGTTTGTCAAAGATCAGATGGCTGTAGATGTGTGGTATTATTTCTGAGGACTCTGTTCTGTTCCATTGGTCTATATCTCTGTTTTGGTACCAGCACCATGCTGTTTTGGTTACTGTAGCCTTGTAGTATAGTTTGAAGTCAGGTAGCGTGATGCCTCCAGCTTTGTCCTTTTGACTTAGGATTGTCTTGGAGATGCGGGCTCTTTTTTGGTTCCATATGAACTTTAAAGCAGTTTTTTCCAATTCCGTGAAGAAACTCATTGGTAGCTTGATGGGGATGGCATTGAATCTATAAATTACCTTGGGCAGTATGGCCATTTTCACGATATTGATTCTTCCTATCCATGAGCATGGTATGTTCTTCCATTTGTTTATGTCCTCTTTTATTTCACTGAGCAGTGGTTTGTAGTTCTCCTTGAAGAGGTCCTTTATATCCCTTGTCAGTTGGATTCCTAGGTATTTTATTCTCTTTGAAGCAATTGTGAATGGAAGTTCATTCATGATTTGGCTCTGTGTTTGTCTGTTACTGGTGTATAAGAGTGCTTGTGATTTTTGCACATTAATTTTGTATCCTGAGACTTTGCTGAAGTTTCTTATCAGCTTAAGATTTGGGGCTGAGACAATGGGGTTTTCTAAATATACAATCATGTCATCTGCAAACAGGGACAATTTGACTTCTTCTTTTCCTAACTGAATACCGTTTATTTCTTTCTCTTGCCTGATTGCCCTAGCCAGAACTTCCAACACTATGTTGAATAGGAGTGGTGAGAGAGGGCATCCCTGTCTTGTGCCAGTTTTCAAAGGGAATTTTTCCAGTTTTTGCCCATTCAGTATGATATTGGCTGTGGGTTTGTCATAAATAGCTCTTATGATTTTGAGATATGTTCCATCAATACCAAATTTATTGAGAGTTTTTAGCATGAAGGGCTGTTGAATTTTGTCAAAGGCCTTTTCTGCATCTATTGAGATAATCATGTGGTTTTTTTCTTTGGTTCTGTTTATATGCTGGATTACGTTTATTGATTTGCGTATGTTGAACCAGCCTTGCATCCCAGGGATGAAGCCCACTTGATCATGGTGGATAAGCTTTTTGATGTGCTGCTGGATCTGGTTTGCCAGTATTTTATTGAGGATTTTTGCATCAATGTTCATCAGGGATATTGGTCTAAAATTCTCTTTTTTTGTTGTGTCTCTGCCAGGCTTTGGTATCAGGATGATGTTGGCCTCATAAAATGAGTTAGGGAGGATTCCCTCTTTTTCTGTTGATTGGAATAGTTTCAGAAGGAATGGTACCAGCTCCTCCTTATACCTCTGGTAGAATTCAGCTGTGAATCCATCTGGTCCTGGACTTTTTTTCGTTGGTAGGCTATTAATTATTGCCTCAATTTCAGAGCCTGGTATTGTTCTATTCAGGGATTCAGCTTCTTCCTGGTTTAGTATTGGGAGAGTGTAAGTGTCCAGGAAATTATCCATTTCTTCTAGATTTTCTAGTTTATTCGTGTAGAGGTGTTTATAGTATTCTCTGATGGTAGTTTGTATTTCTGTGGGGTCGGTGGTGATATCCCCTTTATCATTTTTAATTGCGTCGATTTGATTCTTCTCTCTTTTCTTCTTTATTAGTCTTGCTAGCGGTCTATCAATTTTGTTGATCTTTTCAAAAAACCAACTCCTGGATTCATTGATTTTTTGGAGGGTTTTTTGTGTCTCTATCTCCTTCAGTTCTGCTCTGATCTTAGTTATTTCTTGCCTTCTGCTAGGTTTTGAATGTGTTTGCTCTTGCTTCTCTAGTTCTTTTAATTGTGATGTTAGAGTGTCAATTTTAGATCTTTCCAGCTTTCTCTTGTGGGCATTTAGTGCTATAAATTTCCCTCTACACACTGCTTTAAATGTGTCCCAGAGATTCTGGTATGTTGTATCTTTGTTCTCATTGGTTTCAAAGAACATCTTTATTTCTGCCTTCATTTCGTTGTGTACCCAGTAGTCATTCAGGAGCAGGTTATTCAGTTTCCATGTAGTTGAGCGGTTTTGATTGACTTTCTTAGTCCTGAGTTCTAGTTTGATTGCACTGTGGTCTGAGAGACAGTTTGTTATAATTTCTGTTCTTGTACATTTGCTGAGGAGTGCTTTACTTCCAATTATGTGGTCAATTTTGGAATAAGTGTGATGTGGTGCTGAGAAGAATGTATATTCTGTTGATTTGGGGTGGAGAGTTCTGTAGCTGTCTATTAGATCTGCTTGCTGCAGAGCTGATTTCAATTCCTGGATATCCTTGTTAACTTTCTGTCTCGTTGATCTGTCTAATGTTGACAGTGGGGTGTTGAAGTCTCCCATTATTATTGTATGGGAGTCTAAGTCTCTTTGTAAGTCTCTAAGGACTTGCTTTATGAATCTGGGTGCTCCTGTATTGGGTGCATATATATTTAAGATAGTTAGCTCTTCCTGAATTGATCCCTTTACCATTATGTAACGGCCTTCTTTGTCTCTTTTGATCTTTGAGGGTTTAAAGTCTGTTTTATCAGAGACTAGTATTGCAACCCCTGCTTTTTTTTGTTCTCCATTTGCTTGGTAGATCTTCCTCCATCCCTTTATTTTGAGCCTATGTATGTCTCTGCATGTGAGATGGGTCTCCTGAATACAGCAGACTGATGGGTCTTGACTGTTTATCCAGTTTGCCAGTCTGTGTCTTTTAATTGGAGCATTTAGTCCATTTACATTTAAGGTTAATATTGTTATGTGTGAACTTGATCCTGCCATTATGATATTAACTGGTTATTTTGCTCGTTAGTTGATGCAGTTTCTTCCTAGCCTCGATGGTCTTTACATTTTGGCATGTTTTTGCAATGGCTGATACCGGTTGTTCCTTTCCATGTTTAGTGCTTCCTTCAGGGTCTCTTGTAAGGCAGGCCTGGTGGTGACAAAATCTCTAAGCAGTTGCTTATCTGTAAAGGATTTTATTTCTCCTTCACTTATGAAACTTAGTTTGGCTGGATATGAAATTCTGGGTTTAAAATTCTTTTCTTTAAGAATGTTGAATATTGGTCTCCACTCTCTTCTGGCTTGTAGAGTTTCTGCCGAGAGATCTGCTGTTAGTCTGATGGGCTTCCCTTTGTGGGTAACCCGACCTTTCTCTCTGGCTGCCCTTAACAGTTTTTCCTTCATTTCAACTTTGGTGAATCTGACAATTATGTGTCTTGGAGTTGCTCTTCTCAAGGAGTATCTTTGTGGCGTTCTCTGTATTTCCTGGATTTGAATGTTGGCCTGCTCTACTAGGTTGGGGAAGTTCTCCTGGATGATATCCTGAAGAGTGTTTTCAAACTTGGTTCCATTTTCCCCCTCACTTTCAGGCACCCCAGTCAGATATAGATTTGGTCTTTTTACATAATCCCATACTTCTTGCAGGCTTTGTTCATTTCTTTTTCTTCTTTTTTCTTTTGGTTCCTCTTCTCGCTTCACTTCATTCATTTGATCCTCAATTGCTGATACTCTTTCTTCCAGTTGATCGAGTTGGTTACTGAAGCTTGTGCATTTGTCATGTATTTCTCATGTCATGGTTTTCATCTCTGCCCATTCGTTTATGGCCTTCTCTGCATTAATTATTCTGGTTATCAATTCTTCCACTCTTTTTTCAAGATTTTTAGTTTCTTTGCACTGGGTACGTAATTCCCCCTTTAGCTCTGAGAAGTTTGATGGACTGAAGCCTTCTCTCATCTCGTCAAAGTCATTCTCCATCCAGCTTTGTTCCGTTGCTGGCGATGAGCTGCATTCCTTTGCAGGGGGCGATGCGCTCTTATTTTTTGAATTTCCAGCTTTTCTGCCCTGCTTTTTCCCTATCTTTGTGGTTTTAACTGCCTCTGGTCTTTGATGATAGTGACGTACTGATGGGGTTTTGGTGTGGGTGTCCTTCCTGTTTGTTAGTTTTCCTTCTAACAGTCAGGACCCTCAGCTGTAGGTCTGTTGGAGATTGCTTGAGGTCCACTCCAGACCCTGTTTGCCTGGGTATCAGCAGCAGAGGCTGCAGAAGATAGAATACTGCTGAACCGCGAGTGTACCTGTCTGATTCTTGCTTTGGAAGCTTCCTCTCAGGGGTGTACTCCACCGTGTGAGGTGTGGGGTGTTGGTCTGCCCCTAGTGGGGGATGTCTCCCAGTTAGGCTACTCAGGGGTCAGGGACCCACTTGAGCAGGCAATCTGTCCGTTCTCAGATCTCAACCTCCGTGTTGGGAGATCTACCGCTCTCTTCAAAGCTGTCAGACAGAGTTGCTTGCGTCTGCAGAGGTTTCTGCTGCTTTTTGTTGTTATTGTTGTTGTTTAACTGTGACCTGTCCCCAGAAGTGGAGTCTACAGAGACTGGCAGGCCTCCTTGAGCTGCTGTGAGCTCCACCCAGTTCGATAGTCCCAGGGCTTTACCTACTTAAGCCTCAGCAATGGCGGGCGCCCCTCCCCCAGCCTTGCTGATGCCTTGCGGTTAGATCGCAGACTGCTGTGCTAGCAATAAGGAAGGCTCCATGGGCGTGGGACCCTCCCGGCCAGGTGTGGAATATAATCTCCTGGTGTGCCCGTTTGCTTAAAGCGCAGTATTGGGGTGGGAGTTACCCGATTTTCCAGGTGTTGTGTGTCTCTGTTCCCCTGGCTAGGAAAAGGGATTCCCTTCCCCCTTGTGCTTCCCAGGTGAGGCAACGCCT
Organism: Papio anubis; assembly: GCF_008728515.1. NCBI lineage: Eukaryota > Metazoa > Chordata > Mammalia > Primates > Cercopithecidae > Papio > Papio anubis. The sequence continues at coordinate 86,008,426 of NC_044983.1, read as the reverse complement.
TGCCCTGCTTCAGCTGACCAGCACCGATTGTCCGGCACTCCCCAGTGAGATGAACCCAGTACCTCAGTTGATAACGCAGAAATCACCTGTCTTCTGCGTCGCTCACGCTGGGAGCTGGAGACTGGAGCTGTTCCTATTCGGCCATCTTGCTCCCCTCAGTATGAAATTTGTTTGCTGTTGACCTGGCTAGAGTGCTTTCAAGAGCAAGGTTTGCATTTTCTATCTGTATTCCCTGCACTTAGCAAAAGCATGCACCTAGCAAGCATGCAGTAAGTATTCACCAAATCAGTGAACAGTGCTTAATAGATACCTGCTGAGCTGAACTAGAAAATAGGATTTCTTAATCCAAGAAGGAAGGAGACCGATATTTCTCATGTGACTTGGCTTGGGGATGCTTTTTCAGTTTCTTGGAGTGTTTCTTCTGGAAACTGTTGGTGGATATTTATAACATTTTTCAACTCTTATTTTGTTCACTCCTTTGCACTGATTATTCATAACTTATAATTTAGTAGCTCTCAGTGGTCTGGGTTGCTCTTCAGAAATGAACAAATATGCTGTAATTAATCTCAGAAAGTTCCTTTTCTTTACAGCATAGCCATTGCTTCAGGGTAGTGAACGCTATACTTCTTTTTAATTCTGGGAAATGATGCCTTTTGTTCTTTATTTTAATTTTGGTTACATTTTTATCCAAATCTATTCAGAAAAAAATTTCATAGAATATAGTACAACATGGTGACTATAGTTTATGGCATTGTATTATGTTTTGAAAATTGCTGGAGAATATATTTTAAGTATTCTTATTATAAAAAACAGTAAGCATGTGAGGTGATAGATATGTTAATTAGCTCAGTTGAGCCATTCCGCAATGTGTACATATTTCAAAACATCATGTTGTACACAATAAATATACTCAATTTTTATTTGCCAATTAAAATCAACAGAAGAGAAAGTGTTTTATTTTTTATGGTAACAATTTTAGACTTTGTTCTTTCTGGATAAACTAGTCAGTAACACAGTAATTACATTTATTGCAAGCAATAACATAGCTTTAAAAAAAAACCTAAAACTGAAAAAGTAAAACTAAAACTCCAAGAAAATTTTTATCCTCAATGTTGTCTTTTGGAGCAGAAATTTTTAAAAATATGCTGTTTGCTCTCCTCTGGTGATAAGCTCAAATTGCATTCCATAGGGATTAAAACTGCCCCTGCTGGAACAGATTAGCCTGTCTGATTTCCTCCGTATACCACCACTCACTTTCTCTTTCTCTGGAAAGAGATTATCTCTGGCCTTTGATTATCCTAGAAGTTTGTGATTTTGTATATATAAAGTATTTTTGTAACTTCCAAGTAAAATTTTTCTTTTATATTTTGAACTTCACTTTTAACTTTGCAACTGTTGTTCAGTAAATATTTATTGTTCCTTTTCCTCTTCTCTAATGCAAAAAGAAAACGTTCTTGTTCCATTGATGTTGGACTTGACTATATGCTTTGCATGGAGTATGAGTGACTGTGATTTCCCCACACTCACTCGGGCTTTTTATGGACTTCCATAGTTATGATTTGACTCACTTGGCCTCTTTCACTGCTGCCTCTGAATGGGAAAATGGGAAGGGAATGGCTCAGGGGATTGTTTCCCCTTTGACCTGGGTCCTACAATGACAGACAGAGTAAGTCGACCTAAACATGACTTTCAGCCTGAAGTGGAACCATTGTACCCCATCTCTAGATGTGTGAATAAGACCTTAGCTTATGTTGGTGGCCACTGCAATGTTTTTGGGGTTGTTTTATATGCAGTATTAGTATCCCCAAAACCAACAGAAAAAATCTCCGTGCAAATAAGTAAAACAGTTAAATTTTAATATTCAAAAACTGGTTTAATATTTGCCACAGTTTATTATGTGTATTCACTTAGGAATAGCTGAATTTGTGAATTGATCTCATGAAACAGCATTAATAAACACATGTGGAGCACTTGGAAAATGCCTTTGTGTCAGTGAGTTTTCATTTTGTATTTCTTCCTTTTTGAAGTCTGAGTTATTATATTTGTTCACTTGTGCTTTCTAATACCACCAAATATAGCTAAATACATTTTCATTAAAATATCACAGTTACAAAATGAATATTAGGCAGTTTTCATTAGAATACTTATGAGACTAATTTGGGCATTAAGCTTATGAGTGTAGGCTACATGTTGTGGGAGGAAGCAGAAAATTCACCTTTCCTTGTATTCATAGCATTTGCACTGTGACTGACACACGGTAGGTGATTTATAAGCATTTGATTGAATTTAAAGTGTCTTGATGCTATTCTATTCTGTGGTTAGCTGCCAGAAATAGGGGAAGTGCTGTGATAGAACAATTCAGCTATGGACTTCCAGACAGCAGCCCTATGATCCACCTGTGTTTTCCTCGTCGTGTGTTGAAAATTATTATTCAGGCTTTATTTATTCATAAAATAAATATATACTGATCATCAATGTGGCCTGGGTATCTGTGCTCCTTTCCCTAAGCCGTGCACAGTCTAGTTGAATAGAAATACAAATATGAATCTGGCAGAAAGGCAAGGGATGTTCTCTTGCCTGCTACTGAGGAAAGGATGTTTTGTTTCCTTTCAGTACTAGGAGAGGGAATCAATGGTGTGGTAATTATGCTCATCTTTGGGGAGGAAGAGTTTTCAATATGTTGTGTGATTCTGCTTAAGCTGATTCTGAAGATAATTTTTCTTGACCATTCATTGCCAATTTAGCTTCTAGTAATGATGCCAGTAAGGTTGACATCTGCTTGAAGAAAGGATATAAAAATTTTATTTTGGGCTATACAATATTAGCACATTTTACAAAAAAAACTAGAATTTGGAATAGATGCCTGCAGTGCTTATTTCTCATTGAAGGACACAGCACTGTGCTAGCTTCAGGTCTTACAATTTACTTGATCAGGGAATTAATCCTTTATGTAATTAATTAAGATCAAACCTTAACCTTACATTTTCTTGCTGTTCAAAGGGCTTTAAAGTTCAATTCTCACGTGCCTGAGGCCCTGCTAACGCTAAGAGGAAAAAGTCATTGTGAGACTTATACTCAATAACAGAGATGAGCAAACTATGGCCTTCTGCCCAAATCCACCCACTGTCTGTTTTGATAAAGTTTTATTAGAACATGGCCATATTAGTTTATGTATTGACTACAATAGAGACAATATGGACTGCAAAGCCTAAAATAGTTTCCATCTGGACCTTTACAGAAAAATGTTGCAGATCTCCACTCTATTAGCTGTTTCTTGATCAGTGACCGACTATGATATTTTTCTGCATTATTGCCTGAAATCTAACTGATTTAGGTGTTATCTCAATGTCAATAAATTAATTCCAAATTCATAAGCGGTTAGAAATGAAATAACACATTATACTTGAAAGTCTCCTTTGTTAGTAGATTTAAAGGGTTTTTGCTATGTTGTTTATTCATCTCTTCAGCAAGCCTGAAACTATTGGGTCTATTTAATTCCACTTTGTAAAACTTCTGATGGGAAATGTGTGGTTACATACTGAAAAATACTAGTGTATGTTGGGTGCTAAGAGGATCAGAAAATTTTTCAAATGATAATGAGTCTCTTAAATTACCTGTAAACATTTTCTGTAAATGGGGATAAACAGGAAGGAAATGAAGAAAATTGCATTTCTTTAAAAAAGACTCTATGATTCATTCCAAAATAGTCTTTTACTCTTCTGAAACATTCTTTTCCTGTACATTCTGAATTTAGTGAGTTCCCATAATATCTACTGGTACCATCTCTCAATTTCTGCATTACAGCATCTATTGTCTCTACAGGAACAATCTGAAAAAAAAATAAGAGTGATTTTTTGACTTGCTCTTTGCTCATGTTTGTGTATTTATAAGATGCTGTCATGATTACTTGACAAATCTACAAAGTGAACCACATCTGCTGGTTTTGAGCTAGCACAGCTGGAAGTTCCTTAGCTTCTGTACTAAACTTTTTATGTGGGTGTGATTCTTAGTTGCCTATTCTGTCTGTATTTATGCAAATTACAGTGTTATTTATAAGCAAGTAAATAATCATTTCTAAGACAACATCTGCACTACTGTCTGCTTATTAAACACCTGCAAAGTCAGCTTGCTCTGAATAGAAGGCCATATAGTGCGTGGATCAGACTATAGCTTGAAACAAGTTGCAATTATTTGTGTGCTTATTGATCTCAATTTTAATTTGGGACATTTCTTTATTAGTGATTGGTTTTAGGGATGCCTTTTATTTCAAACCTTTTTAGATCTTCTAAATATAAAAATTTGATGGGATGAGAACTAAAGAAAGATATAAGCTATAATTCTGGTCTCCCAAGTCACTTACAAAGTATGTGAGCTTATGACTATGTGATTTGACCTCCTAATTTGTCTTTCTTCATCTGTGAAGTAGAAATAATAGCACCAATCTCACTGGGATATCCTGAGGATTAAATGAGAAATGTACATAAACACACTGTATTGTTTGATAGGCAATGTATGCAGTAATTACTGCTTCTCTTTCTTTACCTTTCTCTTACTCCTTCCAAAGCATAAACTGTCTTTTCCTTCAGCCACCAAAAATGTTAGAAAATGAGTTGTAGGAAGAGTCTGTAGATAGGAAGAGGGAATCCTAAGCTATGCCTAGAACTATCAGAATTAATTGTTATTCAAACTTACCATGCTTTCTTTGGAGAAACAATACAAATCTTAAAAAAAGAAACAAACTGTAGGTAGCAGTTGTATCATTTCAGTATCTAAATGCCTTGCAGGTAAGAGGACGGAGCCAAGAATAAATCATTGTGAAAGCCATTTATGTAATGAATATAATGGTGTTCAGTAGTGTACCATCTATCTGAAGACTCCGTCAGACACTGAAACACAATTTAGGGATTATATTGATTTTAGTCTTATCTCTAGCATTAATATTTCTACCAACCGCACAAGTTCACAAGCATGCTTATAATGGGAAATTGGATTAAAGGAGAGTTCGTAATAAATTAAAAATTACCTCAGTTTAGTATCTATGCTGTTTAATGACTTTGATCTTATTTAATCCATCTCCTGTATTCACTCTTTGTATGACCACTAGCCAATTATAGAAAAATTGTTTCCACTTGTTTTCCTAACTACTTTAATGGTCATTCCTCTGTCAGTTGTGCTCTTACATCTATCCTACTTATTAGCTTTTTTCTCTCTAGTCAATGCTGACCTCTATTCGTTAGGCGCAACATCTGTGGACTGAAAAGCAAAATAGTTCTGTTCCTACATTTACTCTACCACCAGTCAGTCATATAATATAGAAATAAATTGTTCTTCAAGCCTTAATCCCCTTGTTTGCTGGAACGTTATATAATAATGGAATTGGATTGGTTGGACTAGTTGGAAAAAAAACCGACCAAAGGTCAGGATACTTGAAGTCTAGGTTTGTGTTGACCTTAGGCAATTCAGTCAACCCTGTTAGGCTTCAGTTCCCTCTTTGTAAACTAGTAGATCTCATAGTTTCGTGGAACTTTAGCTCCAGGAATGATCTTAGGGGTCACCTAGTGAACTCTCTTGCTTTGCTCATGAGGAAGCTCAAAAAACTTACGTCCTGCCCAACATCCCAGCAGTTGATTGAAGAGTAGCAGACCATGTCTTCTGACCCCTGTGCTGAGCTCTTCTCACCCTAGCACCTGAGGCCCTTTCCATCTAGATCATATAGTTCTAATAAGTATCACATGAAAAATCGTGGAGGCTTTTCTGGCATCTAGGTATATGAATTTAAATTATCAACAATAATAATAATAATTCAGTTATCTATTTTAAATTGTTCACAGATTATAGTAAAATAGTCCTAAACACTGCTTACTACTATCCTCCAAATTTAAAAGCAGGAGAGTCTGAATATTTGCAGGGTGACATCTCTCACTTCTCACCTGCCTTCTCTTTCTATATAATGAAAGAGAAGGGTCGGGGAGGAAAGCCTCACGGGACTCCAGTTAGCTGGTTGGATGATAAGGCCCCAGAAATTAAGTATGTTTTAGTTTGTGACTTCATAGCCAAGGAGACATTCTAATATTTGCTGGGCTATCAGACACAAAATCTCTGGTTTCACCTGGATTGACTGCAAGAATAGAGAGGGGATAATTCTGGCCTTCATTTATAGGTTGTCTTTGGCTTAGGAGACCTGATATTCTGGGTTAACTGACTTCTTTGGAGCACAGGAGAACAAAACAGTACTGGAGGTAAGGCGGAACTGAGTCATCCTAGAAATGCAGGCAGGGTTGATTTAATCTACTATTGGGACATAAAACACATTTTCGGAATTTATGCCCAAATTTTCCTCACCCAGAATGGAAAGTTCAGAAAGTCAGTGTTGTACTTTCTAAGGACTACTAGACATTTATTCACTTGCTAAATTTCAGGGTTGTAAGGTACTTCAAGTCCAATTCCCTTATTTTGTGTATGGGAAAACTGAGTGGTAGAAAGAATTGAAGTTAATTCACTGAATCAACTGGACACAGGCACTCAAGAACAGAAGCAAGCCTGGATTCTGGGTCTCCTTAGCCCAGTTTATTTTCTGTTATATCACATCCAAGCTGAGAAAAGAAAACTATTATATTGATGGAATAAAGAACACGCTTAATATGTGTGAGTGAGTGATCCTCCAGAAAAAGTGACACAGTGAAAGATGAGAAGAACTTCAAGTCAATCAAATACCATCTGGATAAAGAAGACTGAAATCTAAAACAAACTTTCAGGCACGAGACTCAGTGAAACAAATACATATTGGACAGATCCTTATTTCAGGAGTATATTTTGGTAAAAGTTTTACCCATCAGGCTACCTGTTCTGCGTCATTGAGTAAATTACTGTGAAGTCTTAACTCTTGTTATACTTGCCACTAATGGGTAGTGACAGAGTTGAACCCTTCCTTACTTTCCTTTTCCCTTTATACTAAAAAACCTGGGTCTGTGTTGGGAGGGGACAACTCCAAAACAACAGAAAGAGCCATAACATTTCTTCAGGCTGGAGGGCAGGAGCTCTCTTTGCAAATGCAATATATCGCCAGATGAGCCTGTTATAAGGCAAAGCCCCATGCTTACCCACAGATATTCTAAATCAGTCTGGGTTGGGGACCAGCTACATCAGCTTTTCTACATTTTCAGATATGCTGCCCTTGGGATTGGGTATCATTACCTCGATCCTATGGCCAAAGGCCTGAACAAAGTAGGTTATCTTTGACCTTGATGAATTGAAGATCATTCTTGAGCAGCTTAAGATTTTGCTAAGAGTAATGAAAACAGTATAAGGCAGAATGAATCTATTGCATCTTATTTTCACACAAGTATTTCTCACAGTTACTGGTACCATGTACATTCCTAACAACTGAGCATTGGGTCTATCAGTGAGTCATGGGAAATAGGAGGAATGCCCTGACGAGAAAAGTCACTTTCCTTAATTTAAGGGATTGCACATCAATTGGTCTGCTTATTCTGGATATTGAAATTCTGAGTAGACTTTTATCTTTAACAAAATAAAAGTTACTTATGATTACAACAAAATAAAAAGTCAAGAATAATCAAACCACCCTCTGGGATAAGAATTGTATGAAGTTGCTATGCAGGAAACAACAACAACAAAATGAAGGTCTAAGCAAGGTATTGCAAATGAATTTAGTGGAATTCTGTCATAAACTTCCTGACCTCCCTATGGGAGTGGTAAAACCCCTCAGCAGGTGGGACTATGGGGTGGTTTTAGGAACCGGGTCTGTGATATGTCTTCTGCTGTCTTTGTTCATTGATCCACTTTTTTCCCTCGGTCTCACTGAACTTTTCCCGTGCCAGTCCATGCTGCAATGCTTGTTTCCATGGATTAAATTTCTAAATATCACTTGCAGAGGATTCCTCAATTTCTTTTCCTGCAATTACTCAATGGTTAGATTTTAATAAGAAATTGCTTATGAAATGAATCATTAAAGGTGCTTACTTTTGCTTATATGCTGTACAAAATTGTATTTTTGGAAATTCTGGTTGATAACCCCTTTTTTGCCCTTTGTGTCTCTACCAATTTGCATCAATGTTTCGGGAGAATAACATTACACCCTCTATTTGATCCGTAAGGAACTTGTACATTAAAACTGTCCTGCATTTACTCCGATGGTGGTGGAATAATAGCCTCACGGTCTTTCTTAAGAGGCATTTTCTCTGATTGTAGCAGCCTGAGGCTTTTCTATCTCTTTTTTCTATTTCTATTTACTTCTATGCTATATCTGTTGTATAGGTGCAATACGGTTTTTATAAGTACAGTACTAACTCAGTTTGGAGACCCTGGCTTGAGGCTAGTCAGTTTTACTTCTGGAGAAGCTGACTAAATCCAAAATTTCAACCACCTCCCTTCTTAGTCTTTTCTAATTTGGGTCACTATCAATGAGCTCCAATCAACCCAGGGCCTGGTACCCGATGACCAGGGACAGCCCCTGTCCCCAGAGCCTGCTGATAGTATTCAAAGTAGCCAATTCTAAACGTGTTTACCATGGCTTGTCTGTTTCTTCCCACAGAAACCACCATAAAAATTGTTCTCCCTGCCTCTGCTTCTTCGCCAACCCCTGTGTGGCCCTGTATAGTGTTCTCCCTACGGAGCTGTAAGTATAACAAAACTATAAAAACCCTGCTTTTTCTCTCTTGACCTGCATCTGGCCTCACGATAGCCACCATACTTCAGCCATGGTAAATTGGTCAAAACAATAGTCCATGCATGTTCCAAGTTTTCTTGAAGATTATACTTCTTTTCTGTAACTCTAATACATACCGAATAAAAGAAGAAAAGGAAATGATACAATATCAAACAAATTCACCATGTTCTAACAGATCTTTAAAAGTTTTAAGGTAAATAGCTGAAACAGTTTGATGTAAATACATGTGGGAGCAGGCTATCAGCTATTCCATTGGAATTCACTCGGTATTTTTCAGATGGTTTGTTTTTACAGTCATGTTCCACATAATGACATTTCCATTAATGACAGACTACATACAAGACAGTAGTCCAATAAGATTATAATACTGTAGTGCAATCAAACTAGAACTCAGGACTAAGAAACTCAATCAAAACCGCTCAACTACATGGAAACTGAATAACCTGCTCCTGAATGACTACTGGGTACACAACGAAATGAAGACAGAAATAAAGATGTTCTTTGAAACCAATGAGAACAAAGATACAACATACCAGAATCTCTGGGGCACATTTAAAGCAGTGTGTAGAGGGAAATTTATAGCACTAAATGCCCACAAGAGAAAGCTGGAAAGATCTAAAATTGACACTCTAACATCACAATTAAAAGAACTAGAGAAGCAAGAGCAAACACATTCAAAACCTAGCAGAAGGCAAGAAATAACTAAGATCAGAGCAGAACTGAAGGAGATAGAGACACAAAAAACCCTCCAAAAAATCAATGAATCCAGGAGTTGGTTTTTTGAAAAGATCAACAAAATTGATAGACCACTAGCAAGACTAATAAAGAAGAAAAGAGAGAAGAATCAAATCGACGCAATTAAAAATGATAAAGGGGATATCACCACCGACCCCACAGAAATACAAACTACCATCAGAGAATACTATAAACACCTCTACACGAATAAACTAGAAAATCTAGAAGAAATGGATAATTTCCTGGACACTTACACTCTCCCAATACTAAACCAGGAAGAAGCTGAATCCCTGAATAGAACAATACCAGGCTCTGAAATTGAGGCAATAATTAATAGCCTACCAACGAAAAAAAGTCCAGGACCAGATGGATTCACAGCTGAATTCTACCAGAGGTATAAGGAGGAGCTGGTACCATTCCTTCTGAAACTATTCCAATCAACAGAAAAAGAGGGAATCCTCCCTAACTCATTTTATGAGGCCAACATCATCCTGATACCAAAGCCTGGCAGAGACACAACAAAAAAAGAGAATTTTAGACCAATATCCCTGATGAACATTGATGCAAAAATCCTCAATAAAATACTGGCAAACCAGATCCAGCAGCACATCAAAAAGCTTATCCACCATGATCAAGTGGGCTTCATCCCTGGGATGCAAGGCTGGTTCAACATTTGCAAATCAATAAACATAATCCAGCATATAAACAGAACCAAAGAAAAAAACCACATGATTATCTCAATAGATGCAGAAAAGGCCTTTGACAAAATTCAACAGCCCTTCATGCTAAAAACTCTCAATAAATTTGGTATTGATGGAACATATCTCAAAATCATAAGAGCTATTTATGACAAACCCACAGCCAATATCATACTGAATGGGCAAAAACTGGAAAAATTCTCTTTGAAAACTGGCACAAGACAGGGATGCCCTCTCTCACCACTCCTATTCAACATAGTGTTGGAAGTTCTGGCTAGGGCAATCAGGCAAGAGAAAGAAATAAACGGTATTCAGTTAGGAAAAGAAGAAGTCAAATTGTCCCTGTTTGCAGATGACATGATTGTGTATTTAGAAAACCCCATTGTCTCAGCCCCAAATCTCCTTAAGCTGATAAGAAACTTCAGCAAAGTCTCAGGATACAAAATTAATATGCAAAAATCACAAGCATTCTTATACACCAGTAACAGACAAACACAGAGCCAAATCATGAATGAACTTCCATTCACAATTGCTTCAAAGAGAATAAAATACCTAGGAATCCAACTGACAAGGGATATAAAGGACCTCTTCAAGGAGAACTACAAACCACTGCTCAGTGAAATAAAAGAGGACATAAACAAATGGAAGAACATACCATGCTCATGGATAGGAAGAATCAATATCGTGAAAATGGCCATACTGCCCAAGGTAATTTATAGATTCAATGCCATCCCCATCAAGCTACCAATGAGTTTCTTCACGGAATTGGAAAAAACTGCTTTAAAGTTCATATGGAACCAAAAAAGAGCCCGCATCTCCAAGACAATCCTAAGTCAAAAGAATAAAGCTGGAGGCATCACGCTACCTGACTTCAAACTATACTACAAGGCTACAGTAACCAAAACAGCATGGTACTGGTACCAAAACAGAGATATAGACCAATGGAACAGAACAGAGTCCTCAGAAATAATACCACACATCTACAGCCATCTGATCTTTGATAAACCTGAGAAAAACAAGAAATGGGGAAAGGATTCCCTATTTAATAAATGGTGCTGGGAAAATTGGCTAGCCATAAGTAGAAAGCTGAAACTGGATCCTTTCCTTACTCCTTATATGAAAATTAATTCAAGATGGATTAGAGACTTATTGTTAGACCTAATACCATAAAAACCCTAGAAGAAAACCTAGGTAATACCATTCAGGACATAGGCATGGGCAAGGACTCATGTCTAAAACACCAAAAGCAACGGCGACAAAAGCCAAAATTGACAAATGGGATCTAATTAAACAAAAGAGCTTCTGCACAGCAAAAGAAACTACCATCAGAGTGAACAGGAAACCTACAGAATGGGAGAAAATTTTTGCAATCTACTCATCAGACAATGGGCTAATATCCAGAACCTACAAAGAACTCAAACAAATTTACAAGAAAAAAACAAAGAACCCCATCAAAAAGTGGGCAAAGGATATGAACAGACATTTCTCAAAAGAGGACATTCATACAGCCAACAGACACATGAAGAAATGCTCATCATCACTGGCCATCAGAGAAATGCAAATCAAAACCTCAATGAGATACCATCTCACACCAGTTAGAATGGCAATCATTAAAAAATCAGGAAACAACAGGTGCTGGAGAGGATGTGGAGAAATAGGAACACTTTTCCACTGTTGGTGGGACTGTAAACTAGTTCAACCATTATGGAAAACAGTATGGTGATTCCTCAAGGATTTAGAACTAGAAGTACCATATGACCCAGCCATCCCATTACTGGGTATATACCTAAAGGATTATAAATCATGCTACTATAAAGACAGATGCACACATATGTTCATTGCGGCACTATTCACAATAGCAAAGACTTGGAATCAACCCAAATGTCCATCAGTGACAGACTGGATTAAGAAAATGTGGCACATATACACCATGGAATACTATGCAGCCATAAAAAAGGATGAGTTTGTGTCCTTTGTAGGGACATGGATGCAGCTGGAAACCATTATTCTCAGCAAACTATCGCAAGAACAGAAAACCAAACACCGCATGTTCTCACTCATAGGTGGGAACTGAACAATGAGATCACTTGGACTCGGGAAGGGGAACATCACACACCGGGGCCTATCACGGTGGGGGGGAGGGGGGAGGGATTGCATTGGCAGTTATACTTGATGTAAATGACGAGTTGATGGGTGCTGATGAGTTGATGGGTGCAGCACAGCAACATGGCACAAGTATACATATGTAACAAACTTGCACGTTATGCACATGTACCCTAGAACTTAAAGTATTAAAAAAAAAAGATTATAATACTGCATTTTTATTGTCCCTTTTCTGCTTAGATATGTTTAGTTACACAAATACTTTCATTGTGTTGCCACTGCCTTGTGGTATTCAATACAGTAACATGCTGCATGGATTTGTTGCCTAGGAACCATGGGCTATACTATATAGTCTCAGTGTGTTGTAGGCTGCACTATCTAGGTTTGTGTAAGTGCACTCTATGATATTTACATACCAATGAAATCACGTAAGGATGCATTTCTCAGAATGTGTACCAGTTTTTAAGTGACACATGCCTATATTTCATCATTTCTAGCATTTGAAGATTCACACTTTGTGGCATTATTTAAGGTTTGTAAGCTCATTCAATATCGACTACTCTTTTGAAAAAGTCAAAAAAATAAAAATAAAAATAAAACATCTAAGCTTTCATTAACTTCCAGGGAATAGAAAGTTAGTTTCATGTTAGCTGAAGTTATCCAAGATTCCCAGCCTGGGACCCTGTGGCTGTAATCTTGTAGGCTCTCTTCTAATGAGTTCATTCCATCCCTAGTGCTTATTCAGTCCTTCAAGGGACCCAATTGTTTACTCTAGTATATTATAATCTGAAGTTGGGGTGGACACACTTTTCCTGTAAATATCTTCATTGCCTTATCTACTCTCTAAACTTATGAGTAAAGGATACTTGGGGAAATTAAAAAGAAGAAAAAAGAAAATAAGTAAAAGAAGGAATTGCTGTTTGTTGCAATAAATTTAAAATAGTGATACATACTGCTTATAAAATAATGAAATATACCTAGCTATAAACTTCATACATACATAAGAATGGTACTTAATATTGAGTTGTATCTACATTAATACTCAACATAAAATGAAGAATTGAAATAGATTCTTTAATTAATTTACCTCATTCCCTCACCTTTCCTCCAGTGTTTTCTCAAGAGGTTTTATTCTATATTTTTCTTTGCTTGGTTATCTAGTAAATGCGGTATAATTTTCTAAACAAATTCATGAGGGATAAATAATGTCACCAAGCTTACTGTGGATCAATATTTCGAGTATGGTTAAAAAAAACTATCCCCAACAGAAAACATGCTACTCTGAAATCTTACTTGTAATATGATTCATTATTTAGAGCTATTGTAAATAAAGCACTTTTCAAATTTAAGACAATTTTATCACTGTGGTCTTATGTACACCTGATGAACAATTCATCAATAATTAATCTAAAAAATTCCCAGTCGATGAATTCAAACTTAATTTTTCTCTCTAATTAGTTCACTGTAGAAATAGGTATTTCCTACTGTTATTGTATATTCTTGAATATGCATAAAAGGCTACTGATGAAAATTACATGACTTGCTTTGATAGCTTAACAATGCTGAATGGTGGTAATTGGGCTAAATTTTTTATGCCTGGATTCATTCAATGAAGTATTTCCTGCGCATATAAAATAAGATTCAGTTTCTAAAGCCCATAGATGTATACTACAGAGTTCATACCTCAAGAATATTTTAAATAGTGGGTCACCTTTGTAAGAGCAGAAAAGACTATTTACTAATAGAAGTGGAGTATTTAATTTTTAATTTTTCAAAGAAACTAACAAATATTTTATATATACCAAAGAATACATTTAGCATATATGTAAGTTACAGGGCATGATCAATGGATTTAATGATTGGCTTTTATACTTTGACTCTTAACAGGTCCGTCAATGGATCTGTCTTGCATTTTTCCTGTTTGGTCCATAAATGGGGATTCTACCGGAAGGAGGTCCCCAAGAGGTAGCTTGCTCTCCTTGTGTCTCTTCTCTAACCTTCAGTCACTGCTTTTATCATCCATCTCTCTAAGAGCCAGCCTTCTTTGTTTCAAGGAATAGAAACCAAGTTCCAGGAAATAGGAGATGCCCCCATAACCACATCTGGCCATCCCACAATTCCTGTAATTGCGTGTCAGTGGTCCAGTTGCATGTGTAGACCAGTTATGACATGTGTGACTGATTGACCCAGTTTTATTGGTCCACTGTTGGATCGAACTACCATTTCCAGAGACATAGGGTCACAGGGTATAAATGTGGCTGCTGAGGCCAGACCTGGTGATTGAAGGAAGCTTCCAGAGGAGATACACAGTTAACTGAGTACACAGTCTAAAGTTGTCCACAGTGAAATGTCCATTTCCCATTTCCTAGTGTTTTGCCTGTAGCAGTCATTTCTAGGTGAAGAATCAGAACTTCTAGCTTTCATTCAGGTGATAGCTCTGAAGTAGATATTGCATGTGGGCGTTATAAATATCGGATATTTTGCTTCAGACCTGAATTTTTTGAGAGAAAGCAGCTTATCCACGTCTTAGTGGTATAAAATGCTTGATAGTTAAGCACCATCTTATTATTGGTTATCTCTTTTCAAAACCAATTTCTGTAGGGTGAATTGGATTTTCTCTAATTTTCTAGCTGGCTCTTTGGCATTTGTGCTAAAAGTTGAAGGCTGCAGGGAAGAAACTGGCTGGGTTGTATCTACCTGGATCCTATGTTTTGATATATTTAAATATTGGGAGGAAAATATTTTGTTTACACTCATCAAGAAAAATTCCAGTGCACGAATCTGTATCTTTATCTGAAGTATGGCCAAATATATGTACTAGTTATGGAATAAATATTCTAGATACAGAGAAAGAAATTTTTATTTTTTTCAGAGAATTTAGGGTTAAGTCAGTAAGCAAAGAGTAAGGGATCGCTTTATTTTTCAAAAGAAATTGGCTGACGCTACCTAGCATTACCCTGTGAATCCCAACTCAAGGCAGTGGGGGAATATAATAGATCTAGTAGCAGAGAGTTATTCTATAGTAATTTGCCATTACTTTTAATGGCAAAAACCACAGTTACTTTCACTCCAACCTAATACTTCCTACTTAACATACGGGGAACTTGGTGACTTCTCTGTGTCATTATGAGTACCTCACATAACACTGCAGGAAGGCATACTTGCTCAGATCTTGGACTCTGCATCACTCAGAACTGTGCTGGAATCTTGCGTCTATCTCTTTCTATTTGTGTGGTGTTGATCAATAACTCAGACTCTTTGAATTTAATTGTCTCCATCTAAAATAATGTAATAGGCTCACCCTGTGAATCATATTAATGTCGTTATGCCTTCTCAGTGAATGATAGTTACTATTATGGGGTCATTGCTGTTATTGTTGTTGCTGCTGTTACTTGGAAATTAGAGAATTCTGCACTCACATTGAAGCACCAGTCACTAATTTGGGAAAGAACTCTCACTCTTCCAAAGGGACAACCAAGTTAGATATATCTGGAAAAGGGTATTTGATGATATTAGTGTATATGTAAAGGATATTCTATATAAGCACAGATCTTGTTTTCTTCAGGCCCTCAATCTGCTTCCAGAATATCCCAGAATCTTCAATACTGTCTTTGGCTACTCCAAATCTCAAAGTTGACTGTCCTCCCCAACTTCCTCTTGCTCCTTAATTACTTCCACTTTCTGTCCATCAACAATACTCCTAAATCCCTTGGTGGCACGCATCTCAACTATGTGCTAGAATGAAATATAGTTATCTAGTTAACCCTAAAAGATAGATTACCTGAAAGTTTCCCAAAGAAATAATATTTTGAAATAAGAGCATATTCACAGAAATAAAGTTATAATCTCACACTGTGTTAAAGTTTTGATGAATTTCAAGTAGTGTAGGGATTGGGGTAGAAAGAAGGGTTTGAAAGGAGGAGGGATGATTTTCTAACAGTTAAAATCACACTGAAGATTTTATCCTGCTATTAGGTTACACTGATTATAAAATTATTCCTAGAGAATGAGATAGCCTCTGGACCACGCATTGCACTCTCCTCAAACATTGAGTACTTTTAATTTGACCAGCTGAAGGGGTACATTTGGCTATTCTCATTTAATCATTATGTTTCCAAATTTAGCTCTTTTCAGTAAGACTTAATACCATCAACTCTTATTAAGAAGAGGGGTAAGGCATGTGAGCTGTAACTAGCCTCTCAGTTAAAGTTGGTTTACAAGAAATATGGATCTGAATAATAACATGACCAGGAGAAAGCTTGATTAAATCATACCATAGACTTTGCTTTAGGTAGAGTCAATTTTGATAAACAGATGAAAATTGTGTGTTTATGTAAATCGTGTTTTTGTTTAAAAAATTATGTTTCCTATCTTAGCATTGTGGTGTGTTGAGACATATACAATCACAGACTTACATTACATGAAGACACACTTTTAGGAATCAGTGCTAATAAGTAACCTAAGGACCTTAATACTCAATGCTCATGAGAATTTGTTAGACAGTGGCTGCAGGAATTGATATTAAACATAGTTTTTCTAACAAGTGGGACTCAGAGACATTAAGAGGTTCCTGCATGGCATAAGCTGTTCCATGGTCAAGCCAGGAACTGAGCCCAATCCTGGGAAAACAAAAGTTAGGCTCTTTTCAGGATACCTTATGGACCAGAGGCCAGCTTGTCTTGCTTTGCTATGCTTGGGGCATTTGCTCAGCTTGTGTATATGCTTCAACCCACCACTTCATTTCTGTTTCTATCTTTGTTTCTTGCCACATCTCATCTGCTTCTTTGTCTTACAAGAGCACCATACTATTTGTAATTTCAAGAACACATAACAATTTTTCTTTTCTTTTTCTCACAATGTTCTCACTGATAGGTTTGACCCCCAAACTCCTGCAGCTTTAATAAGGGCAATAAGTGGCTCTTTGAGCTCTGTCAATCCTATCCATCTTTTAAGATTAATTTCAGTTGCCACACCTCTAGGAAGCCTTACCTTATTTTCTGCAGGTATGCTAAAAATAGTCATGTTTATACATTAAATAATAAAGTGGATTACTCCATTAATATATCATGTATATCATGCACCATACACAAAATGTAAATGACAAAAGAATGACATAAAAATTGATAGAAATAGAATTTTCTTGTATTTTCTTCCCCCACCCCAGTAGATTGTCATGTGCACTCCACTTGGGAGACCACTGCCCTAAAGCAGGTGGTTCTCAAATTTAAAAAGGGTAATTCTGTAAGCTCCATTGTGGTAATCATTTCATAGTGTATACCTATATCAAAACAACACATTGTATACCTTGGATATGCATAATTTTTATTTGTTAATTATACCTCAAGCTAAAAACAATAAATTGGAAACACACACACACACACCCACACACACACACACGAATCAGCAGAAGCTCTTTGTGAAAATGCAAATTTCCAGGTTTTCCCTCAGACACTGTCTTCAGTGGAGACAAGATGGGGCCAGGAATCTGTAATTTTGAGATACTCCTCAGGTGATTCTCATGCAGAGGCTTCATAGATCACATTTTGAGAAAAACTGTTCTAGAGAAAAGAAGGTATTTGAAACCATCCCTTATTAAAATATGAGTTCATCCCAGGATTCTTCTCTTAGTAGGATTCTTGTAGTAGAAATCACATGAAGAGATGTGTATTAGTTATGTATTGCTGTGTAACAAACCATGACTAAACCTGGTGGCTTATAATAAAACCCATCTTATTTGCTCATTTGCTCATGATTCTGTGGGTCAACACACGGGGCTGGTCCCAGCTGGGTTGTTCTGCTGACTTTGTTGGGGGTCACTTATTGCAGGTAGCTGTCAGGTAGGCTGAGCGCAAGTGTTCTAGGAATCCTGAGCTGTGATGTTTGCTTTCTGCTCCATGTGTCTCATCTTCTCATAGGCTGGCCTGGATTTCTTCACGTTTGTGGTTTCAGGGCAGCAAGAAAGGACAAGACCCTTCACACAGGCACCTTTCAAGCCTCTGTTTCCATCACGTTTGCTTATATCTCATTTGCCAAAGCAATTCACATGGCTAAACTCAGAGTCAACAATGTACAAGTTAATCTACCAGGGCATAAATGCGGGTAGGTGTGCATCACTGGGAGATTCATTTGTATGTAGACCACTCGCGACATAAGATAACATAACATTTTTTAATTAAATACAAATCAAATCTGTAGTACAGTCATCCCTTGGTATCCACAAAGAATTGTTTCTGGCTGGGCATGGTGGCTCACGTCTATAATCCCAGCACTTTGGGAGGCGGAGGCTGGTAGATCACCTGCGATCAGGAGTTCGAGACCAGCCTGAACAACGTGTTGAGACACTGTCTCTATTAAAAATACATTAGCCAGGTGTGGTGGTAGGCACTTGTAATCCCAGCTACCTGGGAGGCTGAGACAGGAGAATTGTTTGAATCCAGGAGGCGGAGGTTGCAGTGAGCCAAGATCGGACCACTGCACTCCAGCCTGGGTGACAGAGAAAGACAGCATCTCAAAAAAACAAAAACAGAAATAAAAATAAACAAAAACAAAAAAGAATTGTTTCCAAGATCCACCACAGATACAAAAATCCAGGAATGCCCAAGTACTGTGGTCTGTGGATCCTGAAGATAGGAAAAGTCTGCCCTTCATCTCTGTGGGTTCCATATCCACAAATACTGTATTTTCAATTATGGTTGGTTGAATCTGTGGATGTGGAGCCCATGGATATGGAGGACCAGCTGTAATTTGGCTGACAGTACTTTACAGACAAATGTTTTCTAGAAATTACTGAGGAGACTTGAATACTATACTCCTAGATGCTTCAAATACACATTATAGAATTGGCAAAAAAAAAAAAAAAGACTTAGCTGAGGAAACTCTTCTGCATCATAGTTGTAATTAGAGAAGTAATACAAGGGTTACTCCCTCTTCAAATTCTGCTCAATAGCAACATTTAGGTTTTCATGGAGAGGAAGCCTGATGACTGTTCGGTCAGTTGATGTCAAGCACTAAAAACCAAAGAAGTGGTTTATCCCTATGTGTGGAGTTGGCCAAGCAACGAACCTGGATAGAGAGGTGCTAACAGGAGAGTGAAATATCATGTGACATAGGATTTTAAGCATATTTGAGCTGATACTATATTTATAAGAGGAATAAAGGTTTGTGTTCATTAGTTGGTAACACCTTAGGATTTTTAAAGTAAAAAAGCTACCGAGCAAAATCAAGAGGTAAAGCATAAATGGATTGTAAAGTAACATAAGATAAATTTAAGTCATATTAGCCAGTATAGGAAAGCATTAGATTTTTTTCATCCCTATGTGTCTAATTTAATCTAGAAAGCTAAACTGAACATCTGTTGGGTCAATTAATCAATTTTATTTCATAAGTGTCTCCTGTTTATGTAAAGCACTGATTGTGTTAAGTATGATTTTTCAAACTTAGTCAAAAGGCAAACCATCTCAATTCTTGCTTTTAAAGTTATGTTTATTAACAGGGAAAATGGTCACATTAGGGAATTTGTGGGAACCATTTATTTAATTTTGGCTCTGAATTTTATACTTTATATTTTACCTTTTTATCTTTTTGGATAATTTTGAAGTCCAAAGTCAGAGTTTTCTCAGTCTCTATTCAAGGTTCCAGGTTAATAACATTTGGTAAGAGAAAACACAATCTTTCATTTGTTTATATCAAACATGTGTGTTTAAATTAACCATGTCCAAACACTAAAGCTGTTTCTGTTCTAAAGGGATATTTTTTAACTTTCCATATTGCTCTTCTGTTTCATAAGTCTTTATTAAGTACAAAGTGTCCAGTATAAAATGAAAGATACCTTGGTCACTAATTAATTTATTTGATCCATATAGACAGCTGGACCAGAACATCTCACCCCAGAGGAACACTGTTTCGCCACTTTTAAGTGGTGAGAGCATGGATTCAAAGCTCAGTTTGGTACTGTAGAAATCATTCCCACAAAGCCAAGAAATAGGGCACTCAAAGCAAACACCAGATGAAGGGGTTATTGCCTCACAGCTAATGGGCCTCATTCCAAGGTTGATGCTTTCCTTTCATGGAGCGCAAATACAAACCTCAGTCACTGCTTCCTTTCTTTTCTTTTTTTTTTTTTTTTTAAGGACAGGGAATACTAATTTTATTATTTTTATTTTTAATTGTTATTATTATTATTTTTTATTTTAAGTTCTGGGATACATGTGCAGAGTGTGCAGGTTTGTTACATAAGTATAACATAGGTATACATGTGCCATGGTGGTTTGCTGCACCTATCAACCTGTCATCTAGGTTTTTTTTTTTTTAATTTATTTTTTATTATTATTATACTTTAAGTTCTAGGGTACACGTGCATAACGTGCAGGTTTGTTACATATGTATACTTGTGCCATGTTGCTGTGCTGCACCCATCAACTCGTCAGCACCCATCAACTCGTCATTTACATCAGGTATAACTCCCAATGCAATCCCTCCCCCCTCCCCCCTCCCCATGATAGTGTGTGATGTTCCCCTTCCTGAGTCCAAGTGATCTCATTGTTCAGTTCCCACCTATGAGTGAGAACATGCGGTGTTTGGTTTTCTGTTCTTGTGATAGTTTGCTAAGAATGATGGTTTCCAGCTGCATCCATGTCCCTACAAAGGACACAAACTCATCCTTTTTTATGGCTGCATAGTATTCCATGGTGTATATGTGCCACATTTTCTTAATCCAGTCTGTCACTGATGGACATTTGGGTTGATTCCAAGTCTTTGCTATTGTGAATAGTGCCGCAATAAACATACGTGTGCATGTGTCTTTATAGCAGCATGATTTATAATCCTTATCTGACAAAGGGCTAATATCCAGTTAGAATGGCGATCATTGCTTCCTTTCATTCCCCACTCCCTGCCTTATGCGCTTCTCTTTTCTGCTGAAATCCATTTTCACTGTGATGATCCAGAGTAGGAATGGGTGCAATGTATACATGTCTAAATGAGGCTGAGTACTGCATCTGCAACATACCTTGAGTGAGGGCCTACAATACGCCAGGCGTATTTTTAGATGCTGAGGATACAATTGTGGAATATCACAAGGTCCTTGCCCTCAAGGGACTCGCATTCTCTTGCGAGAGACAGACAGTGTATAATTCTATAGATTGGTGAGTATTTTGCATCAAATAGAAACCAGACTTAGGGGACAATGTGATGGTGGTTGTTATTTTAGTTGCATGGCTAGGAAATATCTTTCTGAGGAGGTAATATTTTAGCATAAATATGAATAAAATGAAATAGAAAGTCATGTGTAAATTGAGGAGAGGGGAATTCCAGGCAGGGGAAATGGCAACAGCCTAAGCCTAAGATGTGAGTTTGCTTTGGTGGAGTGGAGTGAAGCGTGGTAGCCAAGAATCAGATCACATGAGATCTTGCAGGCTGTAGTAAGGAATTTAGACCTGATTCTAAATGAAGGTCATATGATCAAATTTACATTTTAACTATTTCACTTAAGACCCCCACTTTAGCTAATAATAATACAGCTCCAGTTTATTGAGCAATTCCTTCACAGCTGCCATTGTTTAGTTTTACATATTATTTTCTTTCATCTTTGCAATAACTCTATTAGGAGATAGTCTAGCCTTATAGATGGGAAAATAGAAGAGCAAGGGGTTTAAATAAACGATTTGTCTCTGCTAATAACTGATTGAGCTGGGATTCAAGCCCAGGGCTGTCTTGCCCTAAAGCCCACACTCATTTCACCGCAATGCTGTTTCTTCTACATAAGGAATCCTATAGAGACAAAGTATCCAAGGAAACCAAGAATGACTTGGGTATTGATCTGTATATTGATGGCAGGAGAAGGATGAAAAGATTCTAAATTCCTAAGCATGAGTCTTCTATACTAGCCTTGAGCTGAATGTTGCATGGAAGAAAAATAAACTTCTGTCTTATTTTGGAGGTCTCTATAACAGGGGCTGAATCTAGATTCTAAACAATACAGAGCTCTAATACTTGAGAACAAAGCTTCCATTTTGTATAACTCTCCTTTGCCATCCACGATTATCATATACTGTTCTTTACATTGTAGGTGTTTTTTAAAAAATGTATATTTAAAAGTATATTTTCAAAACATTGATTTCTAGTTTTGTCAAAATCATATATGTACATAGATTTAACAGTGCTATAAGGCTTATCATAAAATAGCTGTCTTCTGCCTCTTCACCAACCTGCTCCCAATTGCATTCCCCATTTCCAAAGGCTAACACTTCTAATTCTTTGTATTGTTTTTCTCTGACTTTTATCTCTGTTTCAAATAATGTGCTTACACTGCTATTTTTTGATTCTTCAGTTGAAAGATAGGATTTTGTTCTTTTATAACACTCCCAACACACACACACACACACACACACACACGTAGACACAACACAGATATCTTTCTTCTCATCTCCTCAGTGCATTTCTATTACTATTTTGTTTTAAATCAACCTTCAGGGTTTACATTCTTTCATAAATTATATTGCTTTATAGTCATAATATGGCTGTGCATTCCAAATACATCCAAAAATCTATATACTTCTCATCCTCTTATATTATCCGTCCAAGACACCCTCATTTTCCAAATTTTTGCAGTAGCCTGTTAACTGGTCTGTCTACTTCTGCCCTTTTCTACCTACTGAAAATTTGCAGCACACCAGTCAGAGTGAGCTCCAAAACTCTCATATCATATCTGGGCAGTCCTGCTCAAAACCCTTCAATGGCTTCTCATTCATTCAAAGTAAGAGCAGGGGCCTTGCAATGGCAGTTGAGTTCCCAGATGGAGCACCGCCTGCCCCCACCCACCTCTCCAATCTCACATCATCTTCTGTCACTCTTACTAATCTTTTTCAGCCACACTGGTCCCCATAATGGTCCTAAAAAATTCCAACTCTGTTGCCCCCTCAAGGACTTATTTTCTTTCCTTTAAGACTCCACTTTCAGATGCCCCATAGCTCAATCCTTCACATCTTTAAAGCTCAGTGCAAATGTACATTTTATATAAAAAATACCTGCTTCTCATGGCAAGCCTTTTCCCCTCTTGCTTTATTTTTCTCTGATTTACTTGATATAGTTACTTGATATTTATTTATTGTCTGTATCCACACACTCTAATAAGTGCTGATTACATATCTGTTGAGTGAATAAGTTGGCTGATACTTGAGTAATGTAGTATACTACTCTACTTTTCAACTGTTTCACTGCCTTGATGTTAATACCACTTCTGTTTGTTAGATTGTTTGGTTTTCTAAATATTTAGTCACTTTAGGCTAAATTATGCTGAGATAATAAATAACCCCTAGGTCCCAGAAGCTTATAACAGTGAAGGCTCATTTCTTGCTGGGTTATTTTCCATGTCAAAATGGCTACTGATATCCCCCAGGTTCCCCTTTCCTAGGACCTGGGATGAAGGAGCAGTCTTTATCTAGGACCTGCTGGACTCCTGGCAGGGAGAAAAGAATGAATGCAAAAATTCTGTCATGGCTTTTCAAATTTCCATACAGAAGTGGCTGTGCTACTTTTGCTTGCATTGCATTGGCCATTCCTGACATCGATAATTCAGAAAATGTGCTTTTCCCCTAGAGCAGAGTATTAGGGAGACACAGCAATATTTCTGAACAAATAACACCGTCTACCACAGTATCACCACTTCTTTCCCAAACTTTCTCACACGATGACACCATGCTTTTCAACAGGATTAAACACAGTAGGTAATTTTCTTCTGGAGACATCCTTCCTGGAGCATCTGGCCTCCAATGTGGACTCTTGACTTCTAGTCCTGCTACTCATATGTCATCCTAAGACATCCTGGGTATTTTCTTTCTCTCTTTCCTGCACTTGATCCCATAGCTCCTAGTCTTTCACCTTCTTGGTGTCCTCTCTAGACTTGGGGGATCACATCCTCCAGTTGCTTTCTGAGAAAAAGAATTTCTCCACAGCAGTACATTTTAGAGGACCTTTGATTTTTGTTAATGTCTCTATCTTCATACTTGATTAATCATACTTCCAGATTATAATTCATGTTACCTAAAAATATTATGTAAGAATTGTAAATTCTAGGCTAGAAATAATTATGCCTATTTTGAAGGCATTACTTCATTTACTTTTAGTATTCAGCACCTGAGGTCATTCTGATACTAAAGTTTTGAATGTTTTCCTCTCATCCCATCTCTGACAAGCTTTTAGGATTTTTTCTTTTATCATTAGTATTTGGGAATTTCATGCTAATGTACTATAATCATCAGTTTTATTCAGGAATGTAGAATCAAGTATTCTGTATCATCTGTATATTTCTAGATTGTTTCAAGGAGGAAGGGGTTTAATAGTTTGGGTTATAAATTTGCAAAACTTTGGAAAACTGAGTAGTGAAAGTGAGTAAGTATAGGTCCCTCAGGAAGGTGGCAATTATGAATCTCAGCTTTCTGCAACACCAAAATGTATGGTCCTCAAGAAGAATCTAAAACTGTGGGGAAAACTCCACTTTTGCCAATACCTGTGAGCCACTCCACAGCCACTGCCCAGGAATAATAGTTTTCCCTTCTCTTCTGCCTTCCAGTCTCTCATAGTGGTTCTCACTGGTAAAATTTAACCAAAATCCTGAGGTAAGGGAACATGGGAAATATAGTTTCCAGGCCCTATGCCCATGGTGGAAGAAAGAACTTAGAAAGGCAGGGATGACCCTTTGCACCAGTTGCCTTGATTCAGTCCGTTATTTATTCCGCTTGCACTTGGTGAGCTTTCTAATCTGGAAACCCAAGCCATAGGAAGTTTTACTGACTTCCTTATTTGATAAGCTCGTAACTTATTTTTTCTTGGCTATATTTTTTAGGAAATCATATCAATCAATTGTTGAAAACTGGAGTGCTTCATTTTTGTAATCATACTCTCTTCTTTCCCATTTTTTTCTTTATATTTTATTTTTTAAAGGTATTTCTATTGAATTTCTTGAGTTTTCACTCTATTGAATTTTCAAGTTTATATATTATATGTATATAAGTCTAATGTATGTTATATGTATAATATATAAATTCTGTATATTAAATACAACTTAATATAATTATCTATAATTTAATTTTCAAAGGCAATTTATGTTCTTAGTCTATTTTTGATGGCATTCTCTTCTTGTCTAATGGATACAATATTTTAAAATGTATTCAAGTATGTTTGTTATAGCTTAAAATAAAACTTTCTATGAATTACCTGTTTCCTTTTTGTAGGTGCTATTCACTAACATTTTCACATTTCTGCCTTCTTCATACATGGTAATATGCTGCTTTGGGTTCCTGTGTTGTTGAATGGAACCATATGACCACTTCAGGGCAATTGTATTGAGCAGAAAGAACATGTGTCACTTTCAGTCCAGAGAATTTAACTGCTCATTGCAGCATCTCCAGTTTTTTCCCTGTACCTGGCATGGTGATTGACCAGGCTCAAGAGGATGGTTGCTCTACCCATCTAGGTCACTGAGTTACTATAATGTGCAGAGCCTGCCTGGTAACCCATGATGAGCACATAGCAGAGAAGAAAACCCGGTTGTCATAATTTTATACTGCTGAAATTTCGAGTTTGTTGTGTAGCATAAACTTGCCTATATTTAATAATTAAGACAGGGATTTCACTTTGTTTTGCTTTGGTCTTATTTTTCAGACTATATAAATTTCTCAAATGCCTAGCGATCCTTGGCTGTTCTTTTGGATTTGACAGTGAGGCTTGAAAAGCTGATACATACTTAGTGGATGTGGACAGGCTTTTCACCAGGCTGAATACACAGGGATGTGACTGCTGTGCATGCCTTGAGCCTGCAGTTGGCTGGTATTTCCAGAGGAATTCTCCACAATTCTACTTGGTGGTGAAAAGGAGATGAGAAATGTAAATCTGGACTCCAGCTTTCTGAAAACCCAGAGGAGGAAATTTGGAGTCCTCACTCTGAAGTCAGTATGCTTCTCCTTAACATTCCCTGTTTTCTGCCTGATTTCTCACCCTTTTCTGTATTCCCAAGTTGGAGTCTTGCTATTTCTTCCCAGAGAATTAACCTCCTCTCTTTTACTAGGTTTGGCAAAAGGTTTGTTATCTGGGAGCACGGGATAAGGGATAGGAGTTAGATAGGTTCTAACTTTTAGATATACAGACTTTCAATCAGTTCTCTTATATTTAATTCCACCCTAATCTTCCAAATCCGAAATCCTTTGGCACCTCAAAAGCCATGTATCTTCTCCTGCAGGGCATTTCAGGATTCTGTCTTTCCAAAAATCTATTGATATTTCTTGTTTGTTGTTATTTCCTCTCTTGTTCTCTTTTTCTTTGTGGATTTATAGCATTATTTTCTTACTGCTTTAGTAGTGTTATTTGATAAAGAAATGGTGATAACTCTGTTCAATCTTACACTTTTAACCATATATCCCTCAAAAATGCATGCTCTTCTTAGTGTAACTTGACTTAAAACTTCTGCCAGTCTTCAACAAAGTGAGAACCCCAATTGCATTTTATGCCATCCAGCTGTGCGTTTACTATGGTTACTATTCCCTGACTATTAGGCTATGCAGCAGACAGAAAAAAGTTATGTTAAATGATACTCCATGGCAGGTACTTTGTTATAGAATTTATTTATCATTGACATTTAATTCCTATAGCATAAAATTCACACTTTTAAATTTTAAAAATGTAAGGATAATGCATAAAATTTAGTGATTTCTATTATAGCCACAAATTTGTGCAACTTGCTATGTGCTTTCTACAGACTTCATTTCATTTAATCCTATCAATCTTAACAGTAGCTGTATTAATCTGTTCTCATGCTGGTATAAATAACTACTTCAGACTGGGTAATTTATGAAGAAAAGAGGTTTAATTGATTCACAGTTCTTCAGTCTTAACAAGAGGCATTTATGGAAGGCCTCAGGAAAGTTACAATCATAGCAGAAGGTGAAGGGTAAGCAAGCACCTTCTTTACATGGCAGCAGGAGAGAGGGTGAAGGGGGAAGTGCCACACACTTTTAAATCATCAGATCTCATGAGAACTCATTTACTATCATGAGAACAATAAGGGGGAAATCTGCCCACATGATACAATCACCTTCCACCAGATCCTTTTCCCAACACTAGGAATTATAATTCAATATGTGTTTTGGATAGGGACACAGACCCAAGCCATATCATTACTCCCCGGTCTTTCCCAAATCTAATGTCCTTTTCACATTTCAAAACACAATCATGCCTTCCCAATAGTCCCCCAAAATTTGCATTCTTTTCAGCACTAACTCAAAAGTCCAAGTCGAAAGTCTCATCTGAGACAAGACAAGTCCCTTCTGCCTATGAGCCTATAAAATAAAATAATAAAAAAGGTACTTACTTCCAAGATACAATGAGGGTACAGGCATTTGATAAATGCTTCTATTCCAAAAGGGATAAATTGGGCAAAACAAAGGGACTACAGGCCCCATGCAAATCTGAAACCCAGCAGGGCAATCATGAAATCTTAAGACTTCAAAATAATCTCCTTTGACTTCATGTTTCACATCCAAGGCACCCTAATTCAAGGGGTGGGCTCCCAAGGGTGGGCAGCCCTGCCCCTGTGGTTCTGCAGGGTACAGTCCCCTTGGCTGCTTTCAAGGGTTGGTGTTGAGTTCCTGCAGCTTTTTCAGGTACACAGTGCAAACTGTTGGTAAATCTATCATTCTGGGGTCTGGAGGACAGTGGCCCTCTTCTCATAGTTCAACTAGGCAGTGCTCCAGTGAGGACTCTGTGTGGGAGCTCCAACCCCACTACACAGTGCAAACTGCTGGTGAATCTACCATTCGGGGGTCTGGAGGACAGTGGCCCTCTTCTCGTAGCTCAACTAGGTAGTGCCCCAGTGGGGACTCTGTGTGTAAGCTCCAACCCCACATTTCCCCTCTGCATTTCCCTAGTAGAGGTTCTCCATGAGGGCTCTACCCCTACAGCAGACTTCTGCATGGACATCTAGGCATTTCCATACATCCTCTGAATTCTAGGTGAAGGTTTCCAAACCTCAGCTCTTCCCTTCTGTGTACTCACAGGCCCAACACCACATGTAAGCTGCCAAGGCTTGGGGCTTTCACCCTGTGAAGCAATGGCCCAAGTTTTATCTTGGCCCCTTTTAGCCACAGCTGGAACCAGAGTGGCTGGGACACAGAAGCCATGTCTTGAGGCTGCACAGAGCAGCAGGGTCCTGGGCCTGGACCACAAAACTTTTTCCTTCCTAAGTCTCTGGGCCTGTGATGGGAGAGGCTGCCACAAAGGTCTCTGAAATGAACTGGAGCCATTTTATCCATTGTCTTGGCTGTTAAAATTTGGCTCTTCTTTACTTATGCAGATTTCTGCAACCAGCTTGAATTCCTCCCCAGAAAATAGAAGGGCTGCAAATTTTCCAAACTTGTATACTTCATTTTCCTTTTAAATATGTTATCTTTGTTTATGCAAATGAGCATAGGCTTTTAGAAGCAGCCAGACCACATATTGAATGGTTTGCTGCTTAGAAATTTCTTCTACCTGATACTCTAAATTATCTGTCAAGTTCAAAATTCCACAGATCCCTAGAGCAAGGGCACAATAACACCAGTTTTTTTGCTAAAGCACAGCAAGTGAACTTTGCTTCAATCCCCAATAAGTTCCTCATCTCTATCAGAGGCCACCTCAGCCTGGGCTTCACTATCTATGTCACTATCAGCATTTGAGTCACAACCATTCAATAAGTCTCTAGGAAGTTGCAAACTTTCCGTCATCTTCCTGTCTTCTGATCCCTCCAAAGAGTTCCAGCCTCTGCCCATTACCCAGTTCCAAAGTTGCTTCCACATTTTCAGGTATCTTCATAGCAATGCCCCATTTCCCTGGTACCAATTTTATGTATTAGTCTATTCTGACACTGCTTTAAAGAACCACCTGAAGGCCAGGCGCTGTGGCTCACGACTGTAATCCCAGCACTTTGGGAGGCCAAGGTGGGAGGATCACGAGGTCAGGAGATCCAGACCATCCTGGCCAACTGGTGAAACCAGTATCTACTAAAAATACAAAAATTAGCTGAACATCGTGGAGTGTGCCTGTAATCCCAGCTACTCGGGAGGCTGAGGCAAGAGACTTGCTTGAACCAGAGAGTTGGAGGTTGTAGTGAGCTGAGATTGTACTACTGCACTCCAGCCTGGCAACAGAGCGAGACTCTGTCTCAAAAAAAAAACAAAAAAACAAAACAAAACAAAACAAAAGCAAAGGACCACCTGAGACTGGGTAATTTATGAAGAAAGAGGTTTAAGTGACTCAAAGTTCCACAGGCTTAACAGTAAGCATGGCTGGGAGGCCTCAGGAAACTTACAGTCGTGGCAGAAGGTGAAAGGGAAGCAAGCCCATCATACCATATTGGCGCAAAAGACAGACAGAGAGCAAAGGGGGATGTGCTATATGCTTTTAAATCATCAGATCTCATGAGAACTCACTCACTGTCATGAGAACAACAAGGGAGAAGTCTGCACCCAAGATCCAATCACCTCCCACCAGGGCTGTCCCCCAACATTGGGGATTACAATTCAACCTGAGATATGGGTGGGGACACAGAAACAAACTGTATCAGTAGCTATCATTACCACCGTTTCTGTGACAACCACACTGGATCAGGCTCAAAGAGACTAAGAGGCTTGCCCAAAACCTCACATGTAGGAAGGACGGGTAATGTATTTGAACAAAAGTCTATCTGTCTCCAAAGTCCAAGATTTTCCCACTTACTCACTTACTCAATCGCTTACTAAGTCCTGCTTACTCACTCACTTAGAAATAGTGAGTTTTCATCATGTTCTTGATTGTACCAGTGAACCTAGAGAGGTATTATTAAACCCTTTTGTCCAGTTCTCCCATTCAGATGATGGAAAAAAAAGTAACTACCATCACACTTTTACATTTGTATTGAACTCTCTTTCTGAGCTCCAAATGTATTGCTTCACTTGATTCAAATGGAAATGATGGGAATTTAATATGTAGCACTAAGCAAATGTAATAAAATTCTTATCTATGTAAATTAAATGAAAGATAATGTAGCTAAACTGAATGTTAGATGGGTTCATCCAAAATTATGTTTTCCTCTCTATTCCTGTAGGATCTCAGGTCAGTGACTTTATACTCTTTTTTCTTTCTTTCTTTTTTCCTTTTTTTGAGACAGAGTCTTGCTCTGTCACCCAGGCTGGAGTGCAGTGGTACCATCTCAGCTCAGTGTAATCTCCACGTCCTGGGTTCAAGCGATTCTCCTGTCTCAGCCTCCCGAGAAGCTGGGATTACAGGCATGCACCACCATGCCCGGCTATTTTTCTTTCTTTCTTTCTTTCTTTTTTTTTTTTGGTATTTTTAGTAGTGACAGGGTTTCGCCATGTTGGCCAGGCTGATCTCGAACTCCTGTCCTCAGGTGATCCACCCATGTCAGCTTCCCAAAGTGCTGGGATTACAGATGTGAGCCACTGCACCCGGCGGACTTTACACTTTTTATAAAACTCATTTAAAATCAGGCTGGGAGTAAAGAGCTCCGACTCTGCTAGAGAGGCTTGCAGTATAGACTAAAGGTTCTCAGAATATAATACTTAGTGTAATCTTTTCTTTGATGACAACTTTTATACATTTTACAGATAATCCCCTAATATCACCTTCTGAGAGTCTTATTACAAAAACTTCATGTTCATTCATTAATGTGTGCCATTGAGGAAGGAGCACATAATCCCAATGTTTATGTGAGACGTGCCACTATTCCCTGGGCATATTGCAGTCATGGTAACAGGAATTAAAGGCACCAATGTTATATTTCATGTAACTGATCTGTGGCCTTATTTCTGTTTGGAGGCGTGCTTATGCCATTAGTATCTGTTATCAAAAATTTCTGTTGAAGGGAACGAGAATACTCCCCTATCCCCCTACCTCCAAAAAATAAGTGACTAGAGTAAATATTATTGATGAAAACAGATGATCTTCTGCTTTAAGTAGCTTACAATACCAATTGAAGTGATCAATATGGAGCAGTGGCTCTCAGACCAGCAGCATCAGAATCACCTGGGACCTTGTTAGAAGTGGAAATTCATAATTGGCCCCAGACTTACCAAATCAGACACTGTGGGGTGCAGTACAATATTCTGATTTGACAGGCTCTCTAACGTGGTGATTCTGACACCTGATAAAGTTTGAGACCTGTTCTGGAGAGTAATGTAAACATGAAGATGCCAACATAAGTGTAACAAATAATCATATAGAGGTAGCAATATATTCAAATTATTTTGTAGCAGTATTCCACAGTATTATCATAAGATAATTGTGTCTGAATGAAACTGAAGGTCATATTTGATCCCAGCCTTCACATAAAATCAGTCATATGTCTAAACAAAAGACAACAGATTTCTGTTTTCTCACTGATGTAAAGAATGGAGATTGCTCTGTTGCCCCCATATCTACTTTATACTAGGTGTCATGTGGGCTAGAAAAACCTGATAAGATCTAATTTATAACTCGAGATCCAATTTATAACCCAATTTACACATGAAACCAAAGGAAAAATAACAAAGATGCTAATTATGAACTGTATTTTATGATGTGAAAAGCAATGACTAACTTTATATCTACTACATTCTTTTATATTTTAGTTTATTCTCCAATGAATATAGATTAATTGTTCTTAATGATTGCTAAAGTGATACTACTGTGATCACAGACTGGAAGTTTTCTGAGAGCTCATCTGAACTGTATATCACACCAGACTTACATAATGTATTCGTTTAGTTAAAATGTAATATGTATTCATCATTGCATCTTTGGGAAATACAGATAATTATATGGAAAATAAGTTAACTGTAAGGCCCCCAGAATTAACCAATATTAATACTTTACATACAATCTTTCAGTTTTTTATCTATGCATTTCAATGGAATTGATGTATGGTACTTACAACTTTGTATTCTTTGGTTAATTAGCCTAGCTCATATATCATAATTTTTTATGTTGTTAAGAAATCTTCACAATTATTACTTTATACAATCACATAATATGCCAATATATACATATACCATGATTTACTTATGTACTTATAATTTGGGGAATTAGAACTATTTATTTAATTTCCTTTTTCTTTTCTTTCTTTGCAATTATGCAATTATATATGTCTGTGATGAACATCTTTGCACATAAGTCTGTGTCTAAAGTTTTGGTCAGTTATATTATATAGTTTCCCATGCATAGAATTATTAGGCATGGGACCATCAATATTTTAAAAACCACTTGAGACTTATTGCTAATTTTTATCTACAATACTGTATTAATTTATATGCTTGTTGGCGTTTTTTCAGAGGTCCTGTCTCATTTATCTTCACCAGCAAGATTTTCATCTTGTTTTACTTGTAAGTAGGCGGATGCAGGAGGATTGCTTGAGTCTGAGATTGCTTAAGATCCAGGCTAGTCAGTTTAAGACTAAGCCTAGTCAACATAGTGAGACCCCATTTGGGAAAAAAAAATTAACCAGGCATTGTGGTGTGCACCAGTAAGCCCAGCTACTCTGGGAGGCTGAGGTGAGATGACTTGACTAGAGTTTGAGGGTGCTGTGAACTATGATCATGCCACTGCACTGGGTGACAGAGAGACTTCATCTGTAAAGATTAGTATTATCATAAAAGTTGTTATTTTTGTTACATTAATATGCATTTATTTCATTACTAATTAGGTTGAGCACATGTTCAAATATTTATTAACTCTATTTGCTTTTTAAAGAATTCTTTTTTCATATTCTTTGTCTGTTTATCTATTAGAGTCTGATTGCTTTTCTTTTTTTTTATTTCCAACTTTTATTTTAAGTTCAGGAGTACATGTGCAGGATGTGCAGGTTTGTTACATCAGTAAATGTGTGCCATGGTGGTTTGATGCACAGGTCATCCCATCATCTAGGTATTAAGCCCAGCATCCATTAGCTATTCTTTCTGATGCTCTCCCTCCTCCCACCCCACACTTTCTGACAGGCCCCAGTGTGTGTTGTTCCCCACCATGTGTCCTTGTGTTCTCATAATTCAGCTCCCACTTATAAGTGAGAACATGCAGTATTGGGTTTTCTGTTCCTGTGTTAGTATGCTGAGGATAATGGCTTCCAGCTTCATCTATGTCCCCACAAGGGACATAATCTCATTCTCTTTTATGGATGCATAGCATTCCATGGTGTATATGTACCACATTTTCTTTACCCAGTCTATCACTGATGGGCATTTGGGTTGATTCCACGTCTTTGCTATTGTGAATCGTGCTGTAATGGACATACATGTGCCTGTATCTTCATAAAAGAATGATTTATCTTCCTTTGTGTATATACCCAGTAATGGGATTGGTGGGTCAAATGGTATTTCTGCCTCTGGGTCTTTGAGGAATCACCACACTGTCTTCCACAATGGTTGAACTAATTTACACTCCCACCAGCAGTGTAAAAGCATTCTGTTTTCTCCACAACCTTGCCAGTATCTATTGCTTTTTGACTTTTTAATAATAGCCATTCTGACTGGTGTGAGATGGTATCTTGTGCTTTTGATTTGCATTTCTCTAATGATCAGTGATGTTCAGCTTTTTTTTATATGTCTGTTGGCCTCATGTATGTCTTCTTTTGAGAAGTGTCTGTTCATGTCCTTTGTTTAGCTAGAGAGAAGTAAAGTTTGTTTAAGTTCCTTGTAGGTTCTGGATATTAGACTTTTGTCAGATGAATAGATTGCAAAATTTTTCTCCCTTTCTGTAGGTTGTCTGTTCACTCTGATGATAGTTTCTTTTGCTGTGCAGAAGCTCTTTAGTTTAATTAGATCTCATTTGTCAATTTTTGCTTTTGTTGCAATTGCTTTTGGTATTTTTGTTATGGAATCTTTGCCTGTGCCTATGTCCTAAATGGTATTGCCAAGATTTTCTTCTAGGGTTTTTATAGTTTTGGGTTTAATCTGTCATGAGTTGATTTTTGTATATGGTGTAAAGAAGGAGTTCAGTATCAATTTTCTGCATAGTGATTTTTGGAACTTTAATGGATAATTTTTCTCTAATAAGAGTATTGAGATTTTGGTCTATATTAAATAATAATATTAATAAAAATGGGGACAGTCAATTATAAACCCAAGCAAAATTCAATATAAAGGCTTGTTTGCAAAGAGCGTCTTCCCAGACTGCTCAGTGGGTGGCCCCTTTGTATCCTGTGCAGAATCAAAACACCTATTCAGCTACAAGACATCCCTTTATCTCAATCTCTGTTACAATCCTTCACCAAGACCTGTCATACTGCTTTCTCAGCATCTTCAATCCATCAACTTTACTTCTCTCTAGCTAAACCATCATCAACTCTCACCTGAACTAGTTCAAGAACTTCCTGATTCCTGGAATTATATCTGGCCTCAGTTTAACAAAAATATTATATCCCCTCCCCCTGCTCAAGCTTAAAGCCTTTCAGAGTTCGTCTATTGTCCTTAGGATTAAGAAAAAGCTTCTTTTATATCTGTCTTCTCTAGTTTTATTCAGTGCTAGCTTTTCCCCTTTTCCTGGGCCCATCACAGTCTTCTTTGATTTCTTATTACTATGCCTTCTTTGGTTACAGGGCCTTTGCTAGTCTTCATCCCTCTTCCTAGAATATTCACTAGCATCCTCATCCCTTCACAATCCTTTTACCTTATTGACTCCTAGCATTTCACAACTTTCACTTCTCAGCCCAAACGTTCTTCCACCCCCAAACATCTAGGCTAGGTTCCTTTGATATGTGCATTCAGAGATCTGTGTTCTATTCCACTGGGGTACTTTTCTTATTGCAATTATATATTACAATGAATTTGATTAACATTTGTCTTTCTCACTATGTGACTAACTTTGTATCTTCATGACAAGAAGAACAAGGTGTCCACTAAAGTTAGGCTCCTACCCTCACAAAGAGACTGGAAAATAGAGGTGCCGTCTTCCTTGATGACTCCATTTCAAAGAGTTAATTTCCAGGTCCTTGAGAAAGATATTCTTGCATTTACTGGTGGCAAGAGGCTTTGAAAAATATTTACATCTCAAAGGGGTAGATAAAGCATTTATAAATGTAAGTTTTCTAAAGCAAATGCTCTAAGAAAAGAGAGGTCAGTGTCTAGAGTTAGGGAGAAGCCTGTCTAAAGTTCAGCCAAACTGCAGGGAACCTTAGGGCTGTCTTGGCTGTTCGCTATCACACAAGCTGCCTCCCTACCTGCTGCTCAGGAGGCTTGTGACTGGGCTGAGGGACTGCGACTGTTGATCAGCAGTCGTTTCCAAGCAGTGACTCTGTTGGGTTGTGGGTGTGGGTGTAGGTGTGGCTTTTTTGAGACAGAGTCTTGCTTTGTTATCCAGGACGGAATTCAGTGGCACTATCTCAGCTCACTCTAACCTCCGCCTCCTGGGCTCAAGTGATTTTCACACCTCAGCCTCCCAAGTAGTTGGGACTACCAGTGTGAACCACCATGCCCAGCTAATTTTTGTATTTTTAATAGTAGAGACAGGGTTTCACCATGTTGGCCAGGCTGGTCTTGAGTTCCTGGTCTCAAGTGATCTGCCTGCCTGGGTCTCCCACAGTGCTGGGATTACAGGCATGATCTACCATGCCTGGCCAAGCCTATGGTACCCGATATTCCCAGGTGGTCTCCCATCAAAGTACTAACCAGACACAACCCTGCTTAGCTTCCAAATTCAGACAAGATCAGGCCTGTTCAGGGTGTCTGAGACTTCTTTATATTCTGAGATTCTGCCCTAGAGTGACTGCATCTTCTCATCTTCCTCCCTTCAAATTCCTCCTCTTTTCATTCATTTTCATTTTACTTCTCTTCTTCCCTTTAGGCTGATCTTATCTAATATCTTGAAAGCTTTTTATTTTTTAAATGACCCTGTACAGATGTCTCCAAGAAAATAATCTTTGTCTTGAATTTGGTTCAGGCATTTTTTGAATCTTTGTTAGTAATGCAGTTAAAAAGCTGGAGAGAGGGAAAAGGGCGCTCTGGTTGTGTGTGTGTGTGTGTGTGTGTGTGTGTGTGAGAGAGAGAGAGAGAGAGAGAGAGAGAGAAAGGGGTCAGAAACATCACATACATCCAGATTCATACCATGAGATGTAACCTTGCCTCACACTCAGGAAGCCAAATCCTTTTTAGGGTCTTCTGGGGTTCTGCCTGCCCTAACTCCTAATCAAGCTCCCTTTCCAAAAGTAGTATTTGCTCTGTAAAAACTCTTCTCCCAATCTCTACACTGTATTTCCATTGATAGTTTAGATAACCCCATGCCTCACCCCCAAAGTGTGTTCTTCACCCTAGGGCCCATTCTTTTCTCCCCACAGATATCAAATATTTACTGAGAACTGGGAAAGCTGCAACCATGAACAAAACAGAGACAGCCAACCCAACAATAATTTTCCACCCTCACAGAATTTATATTTTAGTGGAGAGATACTGATAATAAAATAATAAGTAAATGGTTCAGTAGAGTCAAAAGTGAGAAGTACTACAGTAAAATAAAATCAGAGAGGGAGCTGAGGAAGTACTGAGAGAGGTAACAGTTTTGCCCAGAAGGCAGTCGGGCTAAGCCTCATTAACATGATATTTGAGTACAGACTTAAAGGAGATGGGTGACTGGAGGAAGAGAGTTCTGGGCAGTTTCTCAACCTTAGCACTGTTGACATATGGGGCTAATTCTTTGTTGTGGGGGCTGTGCTGTGTGCATTGTTGGATACTTAGCTGCATCTCTGGCCCTACCCACTTGATGCCAGTAGCATTCCTTCCCAAGTTGTGAAGATCAAAAATGTCCTCAGACATTGCCAAATATCCCCTGGGGTAGAGGTATAATAAATGCTTGTTGACTAATTATTTTCTGAGCCTCCTTCAGTGTCTCCATCATCATCTGAAGAAGAAAAAACAGATATAATGTAGTAATATGTTTTCTTTTTTATTAATAGAAAGATTACTTCCTGGTTCTCGTGTATCATAATAATCTTGTATCTCAGTCTCCCTAGTCTCCTGGGAGAGCCAGAGTTTGGTTTATTCTGTCTCTTCCTCCTTCTTAATTTAATCTTAATACCTTTCTCTCTGCTATATTCAACGGTATTTGTTACTCCTTCTTTTTCTTCTTTAGTTCTCGCAAACTTACCTGTTAGGATTCCTCTAGTGAGATCTCTGGTGCTTGTCACTAGAGTAAGATCAATTCTGTGAATCTCAGAAAACTTTAATAGATTCTCAAATATGTGAGAATAAGAAAAGGGCAGAGGAGAAAAAAGAGGAATGAAGGAAGAAGGGATTGATGAAGAGAAAGAAGATGAAAGAGAAAGGGATTATTTAGAGTAGACAATTTAGCCCATTATTATAACTAATTGAAAAGCAACAGCCCCTGTGTATTGAAGAACATACTGGTGATGAATATTTAATTTTCACTTTGGTGATTAATTTGGTTTGACCTGTTTATCCACTCATCTGATTTTTAGATTAAACTCCAATTTTTACCAATATGCAATTACCTTTATTATCTGGCAGTTATAAATCAATAAGCAATAACATCCTTGCCTGAAAGAATATCCCCATCTCTGAACTCCCTAACACTTTATTTTTCATTATCTCACTATACTTATCACTCATTCTCTTTTTAGTCATTATTGGAATATGTATCTCCTCTCTTCTATTAGATTACACAAAGATAGGAACTTTATCTTGCATACCTTTCTATAAGCCCTTAGGTACCCAGTTTACTCAGTAAGTTCTACATTCTCAGGAAACAATAGAAAAATAGCATCAGGTAGCAACTTATATTTCCTGACCCTAAATCACCCTATTAAATATACTTTCACGTAAGTCTTTTCTGATCTGCTTCCTGAATGGCCACCATCCTCCTACCCAAGGCTAAACTTCTGGTGCTTGCCCTGGTTCTGAGCCTCTCTCACCTCTCAGTAGACATCTCTCCATAATGTATTCCTTTCCTCTCTTTTATTTTTACCCTTTCTCTCTTTACTGGCTTACTGGATAGGTGAAATGTTTGTCTTAACTATTTTTCAAACAAAGGGAGGAAAATGAGGGGAAGCGAAGTAGATGGAAACGGCAAGGAGCAGGAACAGAAGGTTTCCGTTTCCCTAATGACCAGGCCCTTCAGCGCTGAAACATGGAGTCCTTGTCTTCAGATTGTTTTTTCTTTGAGCATTCTTCCCTACTAACCTCATCCAATTAATAACTACTCATTCTTTGAGACTCAGGCCAAGACACTTCCTTCAGGAAGTCTTCTGTGGTACTTCCAGATTAAGTTAGGCATCCCTCTTCTGCAGTCACATAATAATTATCATAAGATAGTTAGCAAATTGAATATAAGAATTGCATCCTTCATGACTGTATCCTTGTGTGGATAAGCACCCAATACCTACTTGTTTGCTGAATGGATAGATTAGTCCCAGATGGCTTGACTTTGAAGTAATTCAAAATTGTATTCTAAGAAAAAGCATATACCTGAACTCTACCAGTGTTCATTTCTAGGTTCCATTTAGAAAACTTCAACTTTTTAATGAAGATTTTATAACATGTTTTTGATGCAAAAATGTAGTGTTTCTGTTATTAAATACTCACATATATAGAAAAGTATTTTTTAAAAAGTCATCTTTCATATCCCTGTCTTCATTTTCATTCTCTAAAATAAACCATTGCTAACAATCTTTTTAAGCATACATAAATAAATAGAATTTAGTTTTAAATATGAACAAAGACGGGTTTGGAGTTTTCCTTTTTTTTCAACAAACAGCATTTTCTTTAAAAAAAAGAAAAAAGTGCTGTTACCTATTACTCCACATCTACTGTATCTTCAATCACTGCCTAGCTACCAGCCATAAGGGCAGCCTTCATGTAGCAGAGACTAAGGATTTACATGCATTTTCCTGGGGTGATGGTATTAAGGAAGAACACAGAATGAAATAAACTAGACAGAATATGAAAGAGGTGGCTTAAAGCAGAGCTTCTCAACCTCATCACTATTGATATTTTGAACCAAAGTAAATAATTAAAACATTAGTCAAGCAAACAAACAAAAGTTCTGTGGCCTAAATATGTCACTTTTCTCTGGGCTTTAATTTTATTTAAAATGACTGGCCAGATTAATTTATAAGATTCTCTGTGATTACAGAATTCCAATCAAGGAGAATTTAGAAAGAGTACCATAAATACGAGATCAATAAGTTATTTCCACCTATGAAATGGGAGTAGGTTTTCTGCCTCAGAAGATTAATATAAAGAAAAAAATACAATATATATGACCCAGGGACTTGATAAATATGAAGCGCTGTCACTGTTACATCTTGTGTTGGGTTATTCTTGCTATAATTCTTCCTTTGTAGTAACTTTGTGCATTAAGATTACAAATGAGTTGGTAGACTCAAGATATTTTAATAGCCTTAAGTAACTACATCATGTAAATAATACATAATTATTACTACAATTAGGACTTACAATGCTATTTTTAGATTTGTTACCCAAGTTTACAAGCACTTCTTCCAGAAAAATTATAAACATGTATTTTAACTGCAATTAACCTTGAAGGATAGAGCTGGCCTATATTGTTCCCAAATGACAAGGGAATTGCCTCAACACATTAATATTTGATAGCTTTTTACACTGACAAAGCTAGCTCAAAATTCAATTCAATTTGCTGGAGCTATCTAGAACAAAATAATAAGATAAAATTTTCCTTATTTAGATAGGGAGAAAAAAGTTATTAGAGAAGGCATCAAAAATGCAAAAATGATACTTTTATCCATATATGGACACAAATTGTCACTCAGTGATAGAGGCACTCTACACAACTTGCAATGTTGTGAAACCAAGCTCTTGCTTCTTCTGCATATTCCTGCATTAGTCAAGGTTCTCTAGAGGGACAGAACTAATAGGATAGATGTATATATAAAGGGGAATTTATTAAGGAGTATTGACTCGGACTATCACAAGGTGAAATCCTACAATAGTCTGCAAATTGAGGAGCAAGGAAGCCAGTCTGAGTCCCAAAGCTGAAGAACTTGGAGTCCGATGATCCAGGGCAGGAAGCACTCAGCCGGGGAGAAAGATGTAAGCCAGAAGACTAAACCAGTCTAGTCTTTCCATGTTCTTCTGTCTACTTTTATTCTGGCCATGCTGGCAACTGATTAGATGGTGCCCACCTAGGTTGAGGGTGGGTCTGCCTTTCCCAGTCCACTGACTCAAATGTGAATCCTTTTGGGAATACCCTCACAGACACACCCAGGAACAATACTTTGCATCCTTCAATCCAATCAAGTTGACACTCAGTATTAACCATCACAACCCCCAAATCAGCCTTTGCCAGCCCTTGCTCAATTCTACCCTTTCCCTCTTGCCTTCCAGATAGATGCATTTGTTTCTCTTTTTTAAATTTCTCTGTGCTCTTTCCCTGGTAAATCTCTGAAATCATCTCAAACTTCTCAATTTTCTTCCCTCATCCCCCAGCTCCCAGTTTATTTATTATAGTTGCAGACACATATGGGGAACGGTATGCTGCCTCTCAGACCCAAGTCTAAATTCATGGGACAGAGAATCTGTTTGATTCAACATGGGACAGGTATCCACCACTGGTCAGTCTCATCCTTATTTTCTGAGGAACAAGATCACTCAGGATATACACAGCTTCTGGATTTTAACCTCCAAGGAGTTGATAGGGAACATGAGGGGAGAACAATTTACAGAGAAAGAGGACTGTAAGAACACCTTAGAAAGCATTATCCATTTCAAATGCAACAAGATAAAGTAGAAAATATAAAAGTTCACTGTAAACTTTCTAAATCAAATGCTATTTAGAGGGAACATAATACTATTGTTCTAAATGAAGACATGACAAGAATAACTGTTACTTTTAGGCTTCTGTCAATTACATTTCCAAAGATGGTAATTGATTCTTTTTACAAAAAA
The DNA here is from genome assembly GCF_008728515.1 of Papio anubis. Taxonomy (NCBI): domain Eukaryota; kingdom Metazoa; phylum Chordata; class Mammalia; order Primates; family Cercopithecidae; genus Papio; species Papio anubis. The sequence continues at coordinate 85,967,279 of NC_044983.1, read as the reverse complement.
TTACTGTCAGAACAGTTCTTTATTGGCTTTGATGAAAAATACTTAAGTAAAAATTATCAAGCTCTGTGTGTGGTTCATGGGAATAACATTAAATCTGCCCTCAAGGAGCTTATGGTCCAATTAGAAATAATTATAGGCTAACAGTGGCTACGTGTTCAACATGTATTTATTAAGCATCATTTATGCCTATCTAATATATATATATAGATATACAAATTTTTAATCTTCCACTAAAATATAAGGCTCATAAAGTCAAATATTTGCCTCTTCACTTATGTCATCAGTGCCTAGAACAGTATCTGGTACAAATTAGACACTCAAAAACTTTTGATACATGAATGGATGGATGACTCATTTCTATGAGCTTGACACTGTGGTATGTGCTGGGATATTATGAATAAAATGACAGGAATTTTGCCTTCAAGGAGCTTGCAATATAACGAGGTAAAGAAACATTAAACCAATATTATTTATAAGTATATAATTAAAGCGATGTGATAGCAAAGTGTGTACAATTCTACTTGAGCTTGAGTAACAGCATATTCAGAAAAGCACAGAGAGGAGATGCAGCCTGAGCTGTCTTCAAAGATGACCAATAATTGCTCAGGCAAAGATAAAATTTCCCCTATCTGGGGAAATGGTTTTATCACAGAGAGGAAGCAGCATGTATAAAGGCTTAGGGTTTTAAATATCCTGGTAGGTTCAGAAAACTGTAAGACATTTGAGTTGTGGGAAGTAAACAAAGATGAAATAGCTCAGTACTAGAGAAACCACAGTTGCTTTAGGGACGCTGGAATGGAAGGTGCTGGATGGGCAAGATCAGATCAAGCCCAGCTTTAGGCTCTTTCCCAAAGGCAATGAAGAATTGAGCTCTAGAAGAGCACTCGTTTATATTTTTATGTAACATACAAATAAAGGAATATTATATAAGCCAGATATGGAAAGTCTAAAATCTGAAAGTAGAAGAGGAATGGCAAGGATGCTGGTTAGAAAAAAAATGGTTGGAATAGAATGGGGAAACACAAAGTGTATAGATTTTTCATAAAGGAAAATTTACAAAATCTACTTCACTTAAAATATAGTAAATTGGGTTTCATTTTTATTTTTCTGAACTATGAACCTGTGGAAGATAGAGTTGGTTTATAGCTGTACTGGAAATACTCTACCTTTACCTCAAGGAAATCCTGGGTACTTGATTTATGACTCTTGGCCAAGATAAAAACAGTTCTGTTTAAGGTATATGCTGTTTAAAATTCTAAGCTCCCTTGGACCCCTCAGGGTCAGAATATTTACCAATGGCTTACAATTGGCATAACCTGGTCTGTTCATATGACCGTAGGAGCATAGAACCACCAATGGGAACTCCTGCTTTGACCTCTCCTGAAGCCTGGATTCTTTATAGAGATCTTGATGATTCGGTCTGGAGACAGAGCGTGGTCAGATCCTTGTGTGACTAATTACACTGGGAACTTACTCATGGGTTGCCAGTCAGACCCCTAATGATTCCTGCACTCTCTTTCTCTTGTGGCATTGTATTCATTGCCTTTGAATAAAAACTGTACATGATTATGCTCTGTGCAGTGTAGTGAGTTCTTTCAAATGTCGGAACTAAGGCATTTTTTTTCTGACTCTGACAGAGAGATGGATGCTTTTATTGTCCTTCCCATTTCTAATATTCTTTTATAATTTTAGAACTTTAAGGAAAAGATAAGGCTATTAAAAATAAACCCTTTAAATTTTAGTAATTTTTAAACAATGAACTTTAAAAAACACAGTAAACAAACATAATTAAATTCTAGAATTTAATAATTCAATTTGGCCCCTTAAAACATATTACAGAACATATTTAACTACCTAGAATATCTTTTCTTCTCTGTTCTAGCACTAAAGCTGCATTTTTTGAGGCAATGAATCCTCCACAACTTAAAGAAGTATAGTGTGGGTGGCTTTAGCAAATAATTTCTATTTTTGATATCCATGTTTTTACTTTATAGGAGTTAATTCATTTTAGGTGTGGCATAATATCTGATAGTTTGTGGGTCCCTGTGTAATGCATGGTTAGAGGAAAACAACTTTGAGGAGTCAAAATTTAACTAGATATATGTTCTTTTGAAAACAGAAAAAAGGAAATTAGGAGTTCTTGGTGGCTCTGTACTCTGGTTTCACATAAATATCACCTGAGGATGGGTTCTCAAAACAGGACCATGCAGGCTCAGTCCCCAGAGTCTGACTGAATCATTTGTTCATGGGTGTGACCTGTATATGCACATATATCTTTTTAAAGTTCATCAATTACTTGATGTGCAGCAAGGGTTGAGAATTACGAAGCTGGAGGAAGTGACAATTCTGCTTTCCACTGAGCAGTTAGCTCCCCCACACCCTGTCTCTCAAGCATGAGGTGACATGTGGGAAGGCTGCTCCTTAGAGTCTGATGCTCCTGGGGTTAAAAAGATACGAGGACTAGCATGATGCCTGTCTGATAGGAAATAAAGAGGTTATCTTGCCATGATTGTATTTTGAAACCATTTGAATTGATCCATTAATCATTTTCCCAACTTTTGTCTGATAGTCATACAATTTCAATTTACTTTAGCATTCTTAAAAATTACCTTACAATGGGAGTTTTAAAACTGTGTTCTGTGGAACCCTGGAACACCTGGTGGTGTCTCAGGGATCATTTTAGGGATTGGGTAGGATAGGTAGAAGTCTAGCAGGAAGTCTGTGGGTCCTCTCCACTTCAACCAGAGCAATTGGGCTCTATACTCTTGCATGTGTTTGTGTGTGATAGGTAGGTAGGTAGATAGATTCTTTCCTTTGGAAAAAAGGAGGCCTTGAAACTGTAGAAAATATTTAAAAAGCGTAGTGTTACAAACCAAATGTTTGTGTACCACTAAAATCCTTATATTGAAATTCCAACCTCCAATGTGATAATATTAGGAAATGATGCCTTTGGGAGGTGATTAGGTTATGAGGGTAGAGGTCGTGTAAATGGGATTAGTGCATCATAGAAGAGAGAGGAGCTCTCTTTCCCTCTTTCTTTCTCTTCTCTGCTATGTGAAGATACAGTGAGGAGATGGCTATCTGAAAACCAGGAAGTGGGTCCTCACCAGACACCAGGTCTATAAGCACCTTTACCTTGGACTTCCCAGCCTCCAGAACTGTGAGAAATAAATGCTCATTATTTAAGTCACCAACTCTATTGTGATTTCTTATAGCAGCCTGAACTGACTAACACATATGTTTTTAGAATAATTGTAATAGGTCAATAAAGTCATGCTCTTCAATAGTTGACATTTACTTGTCTCTTCAAAGACTCAAATATTTAACATACTAACTCTTGAGCTAGTGGTAGATAGGAAAAGGAGAAACACTTCTTTGGTGTAAGTATGCTAGCAAATAATTGTCTAAGCCTTTTCTTTATTAGAAACATGGCCACTAATATCTTCTAGAAGAAAAAAATAAATCTGTATCTATCTGTGGATAGATACACACACACACACACATACACACACACACACCAGAAAGTATTAACACTGGTTGATCATATGTATAAATATATGTATATTTATATAGCAGAAAGTAGTAATAGTGTTCATGCAACAAAAGATAAAAAAAAAACACTCAATAAGAATAGAAATTGTTAGTTCTGAAGAAAAACAGCAACAGCTAAGAAAAAAAAAACCTTAGGATTACTAAAGTTTCCACTGTAAAAAGAATGTTGACCACTCAATAGAGTAAAAATCAAAATCATTTGTCACAGGGCTGGAGAGGAAATAAGTAAAAATGAGAACAAATAGCCGAAAGATCCAGCAAACCCCCACAGTGAGCGTTTGGACTGGGAGCTACCTATGAGTTGAGGAGATGATCATGAGCCCCACAAGGGGACTCTAGTGGGTTTCTTTGCCTCCCGTGAAAATAAGAAGAGAAAAATGGGAATTGGCAGGTGGTAAAAGATACATTAGAGAAATATTAAACTGATGAGCTGGTTAAATAGTAGACAGGGCATATATAAAGTGTATTTTAATGGATGGAAATGTACTAAAATGCTGAAAATTGCTGCCACCTCCTGGGGATTGTTTTTACAACTGCATGTTGCCATGGTCACTTCTCTTCTATGAAATAGACATTTCCATTAAATAGAATAATGAATAAACAGGGCTAGTTTTGCAGTGCTTGCAGACAATGCTGATATTTAAAAACAAAAAAATGAATCTCTCCCAAGATCAGATAACAGATATCAGCTATTTTCAACAGAGCCAGTCAGGGAATAACACAATAAATGTCTCATTAATTACAGAAGGAAACCGAAACATACTTATGAGCAGGTTTAAAAAGGTTCATACAGCTAAGGAAAGGTTGAAAAGACTATGCAAATAATCTTGAAATAAATATTATTGACAAAAAACTTGAAAAGAGGTTATAAATAGGTGAAACTCTTAGCAGCTAAGAAAAATTGCTGTCTGAATATTTCATGTGGTGGTTTCTTGAAACTTCTTGGAATGTTTCACTGTAAAAAAAAATAAAAGTAACCACAACAACAAAATATTCATGCATTTAAATATTCATGCTGTTGCTTACACTATTTCTTCAAACCTGTCTGTTAAAAATCATCTCCTACACTGAGTTACACAATTTATGTTTCATCAAAATTTAGAACACAGAAGCTTTACTAAAGATTCTACTTTTTTGGCAATGATACTGAAGGCTTACATTTTTTTCCTGTCTAATTGGAGGACCCACGTAAGGAGGTAAGTCATCTGAAAAAAGCAAGGAAAGATTTTCTTCAAGAAAACCCAGCTGGCTACACAGAGAAGGCTGGGAGCTAGCCAACAGACTACAAGGCAGTTATTTAGATGTGTGCTGGTACTAGTGCAGAGAGAATTCTGCCAGCTGCCTCTTTAATATTTGCTGATTGTTAAATGTCAGGTATTAGATACACACACACACACGCGCGCGCGCACACACACACACACACACACATATACACACACACGCACTTTTCCCCCAAATCATTTGATTCCATTATATACTTCCTTACATATTAAATTATATTTTCTTCATTCAAAGGAAACAAGAATTATTATATTAATTTACTATTACACTAATTTTTCTTCATCTTTTATGCTTTCCTTTCTTTTATTATTATTATTTTTTTGAGATAGAGTCTGGCTGTGTCACCCAGGCTGGAGTGCAGTAGTGCTATCCTGGCTCACTGCAACCTCCTCCTGGAGTTCTTGATTCTCCTTCCCAACCTCTTGGTAGCTGGGATTTACGAATCCTAGCCCTTCATTTTTATTTTGAGGTAAGAGAGAGGGGTTTCACCATGTTGGCCAGGCGTTATAGATCTCCCACAGGCCTCCGGGTGATCCACCCGCCCTCGACCTCCCAAAGTGTTGGGATTACAGAAGTGTGAGCCACCGCCTTTCACTTTCGCAAGCAGCCATTGCAAACTAAAACTCACGGCGGCTCCTTTTCCAAAGCTCTGAAACCGCCTCCGGAAGCAGAAAGAGACAGTTTTCTCTATACATTCTCTCAAATTTTTTTGTTTTTGTAATAATTTTTGTTATTGCCACTTTAAGTTCCAGGTACATGTAGTATAACATGCAGGTTTGTTACATATGTATGCTTTGTGCCATGTTGCTGTGCTGCACCCATCAACTCGTCAGCCATCAGCTCGTCATTTACATCAGGTATAGCTCCCAATGCAATCCCTCCCCTTCCCCCCTCCCCATGATAGGCCTCGGTGTGTGATGTTCCCTTCCTGGTCAAGTGATCTCATTGTTCAGTTCCCACCTATGGTGAGAACATGCGGTGTTTGGTTTTTCTGTTCTTGTGATGGTTTGCTAAGAATGATGGTTTCCAGCTGCATCCATGTCCTACAAGGACACAAACTCATCACTTTTTATGGCTGCATAATAGTATTCCATGGTGTATATGTGCCACATTTTCTTAATCAGTCTGTCACTGATGGACATTTGGGTTGATTCAAGTCTTTGCTATTGTGAATAGTGCATAATAAACATCGTGTGCATGTGTCTTTATAGCAGCATGATTTATAATCCTTTGGGTATATACCCAGTAATGGGATGCTGGGTCATATGGTACATCTAGTTCTAGATCCTTAGGGAATCACCATACTGTTTTCCATAATGGTTGAACTAGTTTACAATCCAACAGTGTAAAGTGTTCCTATTTCTCCACATCACTCCTCCAGCACCTGTTGTTTCCTGACTTTTTAATGATTGCCATTCTAACTGGTGAGATGGTATCTCATTAATGGTTTTGATTTGCATTTCTCTGATGGCCAGTGATGATGACATTTTTCATGTGTCTGTTGGCTGTCTGAATGTCTTCTTTTGAGAAATGTCTGTTCCATATCCTTTGCCCACTTTTGATGGGGTTGTTTGTTTTCTTGTAAATTTGTTTATGAGTTCTTTGTAGGTTCTGGATATTAGCCCTTTGTCAGATGAGTAGATTGCAAAAATTGCCTCCCATTCTGTAGGTTGCCTGTTCACTCTGATGGTAGTTTCTTTTGCAGTGCAGAAGCTCTTTAGTTTAATGAGATCCCATTTGTCAATTTTGGCTTTTTGCTGCTGTTGCTTTTTGGTGTTTTAGACATGAGTCTTTGCCCCATGCCTATGTCTGAATGGTATATAGGTTTTCTTCTAGGGTTTTATGGGTATTAGGTCTAACATTTAAGTCTCTAATCCATCTTGAATTGAGCCTTTTCATATAAGGAGTAAGGGAAGGATCAGTTTCAGCTTTCTACTTATGGCTAGCCAATTTCCCGCTTTCATTTAAATGAGGGAATCCTTTCCCCCATTTCTTATTTCTCTCAGGTTTGTCAAAGATCAGATGGCTGTAGATGTGGTATTATTTCTGGGGACTCTGTTCTGTTCCATTGGTCTATATCTCTGTTTTGGTACCAGTACCATGCTGTTTTGGTTACTGTATGCTTGTAGTATAGTTTGAAGTCAGGTAGTGTGATGCCTCCAGCTTTATATGCTGAAGTCGAGGGCTCTTTTTTAGTTCCATATATGAACTTTAAAAGCAGTTTTTTCCAATTCTGTGAAGAAACTCGTTGGTAGCTTGATGGAATGACATTGAATCTATAAATAACCTTGGGCGAGTATGGCCATTTTCATGATATTGATTCTTCTAACCATGAGGCATGGTATGTTCTTCCATTTGTTTATGTCCTCTTTTATTCCACTGAGCAGAGGTGGTTTGTAGTTCTCCTTGAAGGTCCTTTATATCCCTTGTAAGTTCGATTCCTAGGTATTTTATTCTCTTTGAAGCAATTGTGAATGGAAGTTCATTCATGATTCAGCTCTCTGTTTGTCTATTACTGGTGTATAAGAGAGATACTTGTGATTTTTTTGCACATTAATTTTTGTATCCTGAGACTTTGCTGAAGTTTCTTATCAGCTTAAGGAGATTTTGGGCTGAGCGGTGGGGTTTTCTAAATATACAATCATGTCATCTGCAAAGAGAGATAATTTGACTTCTTCTTTTCTAACTGAATACCCTTGATTTCTTTCTCTTGCCTGATTGCCTAGCAGGGCAACACTATCATTTGAATAGAATTGGTGAGAGGCATCCCTGTCTTGTGCCAGTTTTCAAAGGAATTTTTCCAGTTTTGCTCATTCAGTATGATATTGGCACAATGGGTTTGTCATAAATGGCTCTTATTATTTTGAGGTATGTTCCATCAATACCGAATTTATTGGCGTTTTTAGCATGAAGGGCTGTGAATTTTGTCAAAAGAAACCTTTTCTGCATCTATTGAGATAATCATGTGGTTCTTGTCTTTGGTTCTCTGTTTATATGCTGGATTATGTTTATTGATTTGCAAATGTTGTGAACCAGCCTTGCATCCAGGGATGAAGCCCACTTGATCATGGTGGATAAACTTTTTTGATGTGCTGCTGAATCCGGTTTGCTAGTATTTTATTGAGGATTTTTGCATCATTTCATCAGGGATATTGGTCTAAAATTCTCTTTTTTGTTGTGTCTCTGCCAGGCTTTGGTATCAGGATGATGTTGGCATCATAAAATGAGTTAGGGGAGGATTCCCTCCTTTTTTTCTATTGATTGGAATAGTTTCAGAAGGAATGGTACCAGCTCTTCCTTGTACCATGAGTAGAATTCAGCTGTGAATCCATCTGGTCCTGGGTTTTTTTTTTTTCATTGGTAGGCTATTAATTATTGCCTCATTTGAAACCTGCTATTGTTCTATTCAGAGTTCAACTTTGCTTCCTGGTTTAGTCTTGGAAGAGTGTACGTGTCAGGAAATTATCCATTTCTTCTAGATTTTTCCAGTTTATTTGTGTAGAGGTGTTTATAGTATTCTCTGATGGTAGTTTGTATTTCGTGGGGTCATTGGTGATATCCCCTTTATCATTTTATTGCGTCTATTTGATTCTTCTCTCTTCTTTGTGTAGTCTTTGGTGGTCTATCAGTTTGGTTGATCTTTTCAAAACCAACTCCTGGATTCATTGATTTTTGGAGGGTTTTGTGTCTATCTCCTTCAGTTCTGCTCTGATCTTAGTTATTTCTTGCCTTCTGCTACTAGGTTTTGAATGTGTTTTGCTCTTGCTTCTCTAGTTCTTTTAATTGTGATGTTTAGAGTGTCAATTTAGATCTTTCCTGCTTTCTCTTGTGGGCGTGGTGCTATAAATTTCTCTACACACTGCTTTAAATGTGTCCCACAGAGATTCTGGTATGTTGTATCTTTGTTCTCATTGGTTTCAAAGCACATCTTTATTTCTGCCTTCATTTCGTTTGCTGTACCCAGTAGTCATTCAGGAGCAGGTTGTTCAGTTTGCATGTAGTTGAGCAGTTTGATTGAGTTTTCTTAGTCCACAGGTTCTAGTTTGATTGCACTGTGGTCTGAGAGACAGTTTGTTACAATAATTTCTGTTGTTCCTTGTACATTTGCTGAGGAGTGCTTTTACTTTAGTGTGTGGTCAATTTTGGAATAAAGTGTGATGTGGTGCTGAGAAGAATGTATATTCTGTTGATTTGGGGTGGAGAGTTCTATAGATGTCTAGTAGGTCACCAGCACTTGCCAGGCTGAGTTCAATTCCTGGATATCCTTGTTAACTTTCTGTCTCGTTGATCCGTCTAATGTTGACAGTGGGGTGTTGAAGTCTCCCATTATTGTTATTATGGAGGTCAGTCTCTTATTAGGGTCTCTAAGGACTTGCTTTATGAATCTCAGTGCTCCTGTATAGGGTGCATATATATTTAGGATAGTTAGCAGCTCTTCCTGTTAGATTAGTCCTTTACCATTATGTAATGGCCTTCTTTGTGTCTTTGATCTTTGATGGTTTTAAAGTCTGTTTTATCAGAGACTAGTATTACCCAGCCCCTGCTTTTTTTTGTTCTCCATTTGCTTGGTAAATCTTCCTCCATCCCTTTATTTTTAAAGGAGCCTCTGTGTGTCTCTGCTCATGAGATGGGTCTCCAGATACAACACACTGAGGGTCTTGGCTCTTTATCAATTTGCTGGTCCTGTGTCTTTTAATTGGAGCATTTTAGTCCATTTACATTTAAAAGTTCATGTGTGTTATGTGTGAACTTGATCCTGCTATTATGATATTAACTGGTTATTTTTGCTCGTTAGTTGATGCAGTTTCTTTGTCCTAGCCTAAATGGTCTTTACATTTTTGGCATGTTTTCAATGGCTGGTACCGGTTGTTCCTTTCAATGTTTAGTGCTTCCTTCAGGGTCTCTTGTAAGGCAAGGCCTAGTGGTGACAAAATCTCTAAGCATTTGCTTATCTGTAAAGGATTTTATTTCTCCTTCACTTATGAAACTTAGTTTGGCTGGATGAAATTCTGGGTTTAAATTCTTTTCTTCAAGAATGTTGAATGTGGCCTCCACTCTCTTCTGGCTTGTGAGTTTCTGCCGAGAGATCTGCTGTGAGTCTGATGGGCTTCCCTTTGTGGTGGCCGTGCTTTTCTCTCTGGCTGCCCTTAACAGTTTTCCTTCATTTCAACTTTGGGTGAATCTGGCAATTATGTGTGTCTTGGAGTTGCTCTTCTCGGGGTATTATCTTAGTGGCGTTCTCTGTATTCCTGGATTTGAATGTTGGCCTGCCCTGCAGGTTGGGAAGTTCTCCTGGATGTCCTGAAGAGTGTTTTCCAACTTGGTTCCATTTTCCCCCCGCTTGCTTTCCAGGCACCCCAATCAGGCGTAGATTTGGTCTTTTACATAATCCATACTTCTTGCAGGCTTTGTTCATTTCTTTTCTTCTTTTTCTTTGGTTTCTCTTCTCCCACTTCATTTCGTTCAGTGATCCTCCAATGCACGGCTGATACTCTTTCTCCGTTGATGCGATTAGGTTTGCTGAAGCATTGCGTTTGTGCATTATTTCTCGTGTCATGGTTTTCATCTCTTTCATTTCGTTTATGACCTTCTCTGCAATAGTACTCTAGCCATCAATTCTTCCACTTTTTTGAATTTTTAGTTTCTTTGGGCTGGGTACGTAATTCCTCCTTTAGCTCTGAGGATTTGATGGACTGAAGTCTTCTTCTCTCATCTAAATCAAAGTTATTCTCCATCAAGCTTTGATCCCGTTGCTGGCCAATGAGCTGTGCTCTACTTGGGGAATCTTGCTCTTATTTTTAATTTCCAGCTTTTCTGTCCTGCTTTTTCCCCATCTTTGTAGTTTTATCTATAAGTCTTTGATGATGATGGTGTTGATGTACGATGGGGTTTTGGTGTAGGTGTCCTTCCCTGTTTGATAGTTTCCTTCTATCAGTCAGGACCCTCAGCTATGAGTCTCACCATTGGAAATTGCTTGAGGTCCACTCCAGACCCTGTTTGTCTGGGCATCCCGGCAGCAGAGGCTGCAGAAGATAGAATATTGCTGAACAGCGAGTGTACCTGTCTGATTCTTGCTGGAGGCTTCTCTCAGGGGTGTACTCAGCCTGTGAGGTGTGGGGTGTCAGACTGCCCCTAGTGGGGGATGTCTCCCAGTTAGGCTTCTCGGGGTCAGGGACCCACTTGAGCAGGCAGTCTGTCCCTTCTCAGATCTCCCAGCTTCCGTGTTGGGAGATCCACTGCTCTCTTCAAGCTGTCAGACAGAGTCGTTTCGTCTGCAGGGTTTCTGCTGCTTTTGGCTTTTGTTGTTGTTTACTGTGCCCTGTCCCAGGGGTGGAGTCACCCACCCAGAGACAGGCAGGTTTCCTTGAGCTGCTGCCTGGGCTCCACCCAGTTCTGAAACTTCCCGTGACTGTTTACCCTGCTTAATCCTGAGCTTCCCAGTGGCTTTGTTTGCCACTGCACTTAAGCCTCAGCAATGGTGGGCTCCCTCCCCAGCCTTGCTGCTGCCTTGCCGTGAGATGTAGACTGCTGTGCCAACAATGAGGAGGCTCCGTGGGCGTGGACCCTCCCGGCCAGGTGTGGGATATAATCTCACGGTGTGCCTGTTTGCTTAAAGCGTGGTATTGGGGTGGGGGTTACCCGATTTTCAGGTGTTGTGTGTCTCCAGTTCCCCTGGCTAGGAGAAGGGATTCCCTTTCCCCTCGCACTTCCAAGGTGAAGGCGTCTCACCCTGCTTCAGCTCTCGCTGGTCGGGCACCAGCAGCGGCCAGCACGGTGTCCGGCACTCCCTAGTGAGATGAACCCAGTACCTCAGTTGAAATGCAGAAATCCACCAGTCTTCTGTGTCGTAGCGTGGGAGTTAGAGACTGGGCTGTTCCTATTCAACCCATCTTGGTCCACCCCTTTTTATGATGGAATTTTGCTCTTGTTGCCCAGGCTGGAGTACAGTGGTTTTCTTCCAGTTTAAGTTTAATTAGGTTCTGTCAATTTATCTTTGTTTTTGTTGCATTTGCTTCTGGATTCTTGGTCATGAAGTCTTTGCCTAAGCCAATGTCTAGAAGGGTTTTTCCCAATGTTATTTTCTAGAATTGTTATGGTTTCATTTCTTAGATATAATTTTTTGATCCATCTTGAGTTGATTTTTGAATAAGATGAGAGATGAGGATTCAGTTACATTCTTCTACATGTGGCTTGCCAATTATCCCAGCACCATTTGTTGAATAGGGTGTTCTTTCCCCACTTTATGTTTTTGTTTGCTTTGTCGAAGATTAGTTTACTATAAGTATTTGGCTTTATTTCTGTGTTCTCTATCCTGTTTCATTGGTCTATATGTCTGTTTTTATACCAGTACCATGCTGTTTTTATCACTCTGACCTTGTAGAATAGTTAAAGTTGGGTAATATAATACCTCCAGATTTGTTCTTTTTGCCTAGGCTTACTTTGGCTATGCAGGAACTTTTTTGGTTTCATATGAATTTTAGGATGTTTTTTCTACTTTTGTGAACAATGATGGTGGTATTTTGATGAGAATTGCATTGAATTTGTAGACTGCTTTTGGAAATGTAGTCATTTTTACAATATTCATCCTACCCATCCCTGAGCATGGGATGTGTTTTCATTTGTGTCATCTGTGATTTCTTTCAGCAGTGTTTCGTAGTTTTCCCTGTAGAGGTCATTCACCCATCCTAGTTAGGTATATTTCTAAGTTTTGTTTTGTTTTGGTTTGGTTTTCTGCAGCTGTTGTAAAACAGGTTGAGTTCTTGATTTGATTCTCAGCTTGGTCACTGTTGGTGTATAGCAGTGCTACTGATTTGTGCACATTAATTTTGTATCCTGAAACTGTGCTGAATTCATTTATCAGTTCTAGGAGCTTTTTGAATGAGTCTTTAGGCTTATACAATTATATCATCAGCAAATAGCAACAGTTTGACTTCCTCTTTACAGATCTGGATGCTCTTGATTTCTTTCTCTTGTCCAATTGCTCTGGCTAGGATTTCTAGTACTGTGTTGCATTGAAGTGGTGAAAATGGGCATGTTTGGCTCTGTTCCAGGATGGCCGATTATAAACAGCTCTGGTCTGTAGCTCCCAGCGTGATCAGTGCAGAAGACAGGTGATTCCTGAATTTGCAACTGAGGTACCCAGTTCATTTCATGGGGACAGGTTGGACAGTGGGTGCAGCCCATGGAGGTTGAGCTGAAGCAGGGCACGGCGTTACCTCACCCAGGAAGTGCAAGGGGTTGGGGGATTTCCTTTTCCTAGCCAAGGGAAGCCGTGACAGACTGTACCTGGAAAAACGGGACACTTTTGCCCACATACTGCACTTTTCCCAAGGTCTTAGCAACTGGAAGACAAGGAGGTACTCTCCTGTGCCTGGCTCAGTGGGTCCCACACCCACGGAGCCTTGCTCACTGCTAGTGCAGCAGTCTGAGATCAAAGGTGGCAGACTGGCTGGGGAAGCACTGTCCACCATTGCTGAGGCTTGACTAGGTAAACAAAGTGGCCAGGAAGCTCAAACTTGGTGGAGCCCACCACAGCTCAGCAAGGCCTACTGCCTCTATAGACTCCACCTATGTGGGCGGGGCATAGCTGAACAAAAGGCAGCAGACAACAGACAACTTCTGCAGACTTAAATGTCCCTGTCTGACAGCTCTGAAGAGAGCAGTGTTTCTCCCAGCGTGGTGTTTGAGCTCTGAGAAGAGATAGACTGCCTCCTCAAGTGGGTCCTTGACCCCCATGTAGCCTAACTGGGAGACACCTTCCAGTAGAGGCCGACAGACACCTCATATGGGTAGGTGCTCCTCTGGGACGAAGCTTCCAGAGGAAGGATCAGGAAGCAGTATTTGCTGTTTTGCAATATTTGCTGTTCTGCAGCCTCTGCTGGTGATACCAGACAAACAGGAGTAGACCTCCAGCCAACTCCAACAGACCTGCCCCTGAGGGACTTGACTGTTAGAAGGAAAACTAACAAACAGAAAGGAATAACATCAACATCAACAAAAAGGACATCTACACCAAAATCCCATCTGTAGGTCACAATCATCAAAGATAAAAGCTAGATAAAAACCATAAAGATGGGGAGAAACCAGAGCAGAAAAGCTGAAAATTCTCAAAACTGGAGTGCCTCTTCTCCTCCAAAGGATTGCAGCTCATTGCCAGCAATGGAACAAAGCTGGATGGAGAATGACTTTGACAAGTTGACAGAAGTAGGCTACAGAAAGTTGGTTAATAACAAACTTCTCTGAGCTAAAGGAGCAGGCTTGAACTCATCACAAGAAAGCTGAAAACCTTGAAAAAATATTAGATGAATGGCTAACTAGAATAAACAGTGTAGAGAAGACCTTAAATGACCTGATGGAGCTGAAAACCATGTCATGAGAACTTTGTGACACATGCACAAGCTTCACTAGCCAATTTGATCAAGTGAAAGAAAGGGTATCAGTGATTGAAGATCAAATTAATGAAATAAAGTGAGAAGACAAGGTTAGAGAAAAGGGTAAAAAGAAATGAACAAAGCCTCCAAGAAATATGGGACTATGTGGAAAAACCAAATCTACGTTTGATTGATGTACCTGAAAGTGATGGGGAGAATGGAAACACGTTGGAAAACACTCTTCAGGATATTATCCAGGAGAACTTCCCCAACCTAGCAAGACAGGCCAACATTCAAATTAAAGAAACACGGAGAACACCACAAAGATACTCCTTAAGAAGAGCAACCCTAAGACACATAATTGTCAGATTCACCAAGGTTGAAATGAAGGAAAAAATGTTAAAGGCAGCCAGAGAGAAAGGTCGGGTTACCCACAGAGGGAAGCCCATCAGACTAACAATGGATCTCTCAGCAGAAACCCTACAAAGCCAAAAGAGACTAAGGGCCAATATTCAACATTTTTAAAGAAAAGAATTTTCAACCCAGAATTTCATATCCAGTCAGACTAAGCTTCGTAAGTGAAGGAGAAATAAAATCCTTTACAGACAAGCAAATGCCGAGAGATTTTGCCACCACCAGGCCTACAAGAGCTCCTGAAGGAAGCAGTAAACATGGAAAGAAACAACTGGTACCAGCCACTGTAAAAACATGCCAAATTGTAAAGATCATTGATGCTATGAAGAAACTGCATCAATTAATGGGCAAAATAGCCAGCTAACATCATAATGACAGGATCAAATTCACACATAATATATTAACCTTAAATGTAAATGGGTTAAATGCCCCAATTAAAAGACACAGACCAGCAAATTGGATAAAGAGTCAAGACCCCTCCGTGTGCTGTATTCAGGAGACCCATCTCATGAGCAGAGACACACAGAGGCTCAAAATAAAGGGATGGAGGAAGATCTATCAAGCAAATGGAAAGAGAAAAAAAAAAAAGCAGAGGTTGCAATCCTAGCCTATGATAAAACAGACTTTAAACCAACGAAAATCAAAAGAGACAAAGAAGGCCATTACATAATAGTGAAGGGATCAATTCAACAAGAAGAGCTAACTATCCTAACTATATATGCACCCAATACAGGAGCACTCAGACTCATAAAGCGAGTCCTTAGAGACTTACAAAGAGACTTAGACTCCCACACAATAATAATGGGAGATTTTAACTCCCCACTGTCAATATTAGACATATCAATGAGACAGAAGGTTAACAAGGATATCCAGGACTTGAACTCAGCTCTACACCAAGCAGACCTAATAGACATCTACAGAACTCTCCGCCCGAAGTCAACAGAATATACATTCTTCTCGGCACCACATTTAACTTATTCTAAAATTTACCACATAATTGGAAGTAAAACAATCCTCAGCAAATGTAAAAGAACAGAAATCACAACAAACTGTCTCTCAGACCACAGTGCAATCAAATTAGAACTCAGGTTTAAGAAACTCACTCAAAACCACACAACTGCATGGAAACTGAACAGTCTGCTCCTGAATGACTACTGGGTAAATAACAAAATGAAGGCAGAAATAAAGATGTTCTTTGAAACCAATAAGAACAACGACATAACATACCAGAATCTCTGGGACATATTTAAAGCAGTGTGTAGAGAGAAATTTATAGCACTTAAATGCCCACAAGAGAAAGCAGGAAAGATCTAAAGTCGACATGCTAACATCACAGTTAAAAGAACTAGAGAAGCAAGAGCAAACAAATTCAAAATCTAGCAGAAGGCAAGAAATAACTAAGATCAGAGCAGAACTGAAGGAGATAGAGACACAAAAACCCTTCAAAAATCAATGAATCCAGGAGCTGTTTTTTTTTTAAAAGATCATCAAAATTGATAGACCGCTAGCAAGACTAATAGAGAAGAAAAGAGAGAAGAATCAAATAGACGCAATAAAAAATGATAAAGGGGATATCACCACCGACCCCACAGAAATACAAACTACCATCAGAGAATACTATAAACACCTCTACACAAATAAACTAGAAAATCTAGAAGAAATGGATAAATTCCTGAACACATACACTCTTCCAAGACTAAACCAGGAAGAAATTGAATCTCTGAATAGACCAATAACACGCCATGAAATTGAGGCAATAATTAGTAGCCTATCAACCAAAAAGAGTCCAGGACCAGTAGGATTCACAGCCAAATTCTACCAGAGGTACAAAGAGGATCTGCTGCCATTCCTTCTGAAACTATTCCAATCAATGGAAAAAGAGGAAATCCTCCCTAACTCATTTTACAAGGCCAGCATCATCCTGATACCAAAGCCTGACAGAGACACAACAAAAAAAAGATAATTTTAGACCAATATCTCTGATGGACATTGATGCAAAAATCCTCAATAAAATACTGGCAAACTGAATCCAGCAGCACACCAAAAAGCTTATCCACCAAGATCAAGTCGACTTCATCCCTGGGATTCCAAGTTGGTTCAACATATGCAAATCAATAAACATAATCCATCACATAAACAGAACCAAAGACAAAAGCCAGATGATTATCTCAATAGATGCAGAAAAGACTTTCGATAAAATTCAACAGCATTTCATTCTAAAACCTCTCAATAAACTAGGTATTGATGGAACGTATCTCAAAATAATAAGAGCTATTTATGAAAAACCCGTAGCCAATATCATACAGAATGGGTACAAGCTGGAAGCACTCCCTTTGAAAACTGGCACAAGGCAAGGATGCCCTCTCTCATCACTCCTATTGAACATAGTGTTGGAACTTCTGTCCAGGACAATCAGGCAAGAGAAAGAAATAAAGGATATTCAATTAGGAAAAGAGGAAGTCAAATTGTCCCTGTTTGCAGATGACATGATTATGTATTAAGAAAACCCTATCGTCTCAGCCCAAAATCTCCTTAAGCTGATAAGCAACTTCAGCAGTCTCAGGATACAAATTCAGTGTGCAAAAATAACAAGTATTCCTATATACCAATAACAAACCAACAGAGAGCCAAATCATGAGTGAACTCCCATTTACAATTGCTACAAAGAGAATAAAATACTTAGGAATCCAACTTACAAGGGATGTGAAGGACCTCTTCAAGGAGAGCTACAAACCACTGCTCAACGAAATAAAAGAGGACATAAACAAATGGAAGAACATTCCATGCTCATAGATAGGAAGAATAAATATCGTCAAAATGGCCATACTGCCCATAGTAATTTATAGATTCAATGCCATCCCCATCAAGCTACCAATGACTTTCTTCACAGAATTGGAAAAAACTACTTTAAATTTCATATGGAACCAAAAAAGAGCCTGCATTGCCAAGACAATCCTAAGCAAAAAGAACAAAGCTGGAAGCATCATTCTACCTGACTTCAAACTATACTACAAGGCTACAGTAACCAAAACAGCATGGTACTGGTAGCAAAACAGATATATAGACCAAGGGAACAGATCAGTGGCCTCAGAAATAACACCACACATCTACAACCATCTGATCTTTCACAGACCTGACCAAAACAAGAAATGGGGAAAGGATTTCCTATTTAATAAATGGTGCTGGAAGAACTCACTAGCCACATGTAGAAAGCTGAAAAAGCTGATCTGGATCCCTTCCTTACACCTTATAAAAAAAAATTAATTCAAGATGGATTAAAGATTTAAATGTTAGACCTAAAAATCATAAAAACCCTAGAAGAAAACAACAATACCATTCAGAACATAGGCATGGGCAAGGACTTCATGACTAAAACACCAAAAACAATGGCAACAGAAGCCAAAATTGACAAATGGGATACAATTAAACTAAACAGCTTCTGTGCAGCAAAAGAAACTACCATCACAGTGAACAGGCAACCTAAAAAATGGGAGAAAATTTTTGCAATCTATCCATCTGACGAAGGGCTAATATCCAGAATCTGCAAAGAGCACAAACAAATTTACAAGAAAAAAACAACCCCATCAAAAAGTGGGCAAAGGATATGAACAAACACTTCTCAAAAGAAGACATTTGTGCAGCCAACAGACATGTGAAAAAATGCTCATCATTACTGGTCATCAGAGAAATGCACATCAAAACCACTATGAGATACCATCTCATGCCAGTTAGAATGGCAATCATTAAAAAGTCAGGAAACAATAGATGCTGGAGAGGATGTGGAGAAATAGGAACACTTTTACACTGTTGGTGGGAGTGTAAATTAGTTCAACCATTGTGGATGCCAGTGTGGCGATTCCTCAAGGATCTAGAACTAGAAATACCATTTGGCTCAGCAACCCCATTACTGGGTATATACCCAAAGGATTATAGATCATGCTACTATAAAGACACATGCACACATATGTTTATTGCAGCACTATTCACAATAGCAAAGACTTGGAACCAACCCAAATGTCCATCAATGATAGATCAGAGTAAGAAGATGTGGCACATATGCACCATGGAATACTATGCAGCCATAAGAAAGGATGCGTTCATGTCCTTTCCCAGGGATGTGGATGAAGCTGGAAACCATCATTCTCAGCAAACTGTCACAAGGACTGAAAACCAAACACCGCGTGTTCTCACTCATAGGTGGGAATTGAACAATGAGAACACTTGGACACAGGACAGGGGACATCAGGGCCTGTTGGGGCTTGGGGGTCTGGGGGAGGGATAGCATTAGGAGAAATACCTAATGTAAATGACCAGTTGATGGTTGCAGCAAACAAACATGGCACATGTATACCTATATATCAAACCTGCATGTTGTGCACATGTACCCTAGAACTTAAAGTATAATAATAATTTTTAAAAAAGAAAGTGGGCATCTTTGTCTTGTTACAGCTCTCAAAGGGAATGCTTTCATCTTTTCCCCACTTAGTATAATGTTGGCTGTGGGTTTGTCATAGATGGCTTTTATTACCTTAAGGTATGTCCTTTCTATGCTGATTCTGCTGATGGTTTTAATCGTAAAGGGATGCTGGATTTTGTCAAATGCTTTTTCTGCATCTATTAAGATGATCATCTGATTTTTGTTTATACTTCTGTTTATGTGGTATATCTTATTGACTTGCACATGTTAAACCATCCCAGCATCCCTGCTGTGAAACCTTCTTGATCATGATGGATTATCTTTTTGATATGCTGTTAGATTCACTTAACTAGTAATTTGTTGAGGATTTTTGCACCTATGTTCACCAGGGATATTTGTCTGTAGTTTTCTTTTCTTTTATGTCCTTTCCTGGTTTTGGTATTAGGATGATACTGGCTTCATCAAATAATTTAGGGAGGATTCCCTCTTTCTATATCTTTTGGAATAGTGTCAGTAGGATTGGTACCAATTCTTCTTTGAATGTCTCATGGAATTTAGCTGTGAATCCGTCTGGTCCTGGACTTTTTTCAGTTGGTAACTTTTTAATTACCATTTCAGTCTCACTGCTTGTTATTGGTCTGTTCAGCGTGTCTATTTCTTCCTGGTTTAATTTAGGAGAGTTGTACATTTCCAGGAACTTACCCATCTTCTCTAGGTTTTCTAGTTTATACACATAAAGGTGTTCATAGTAGCTTTGAATGATCTTTGGTATTTCTGTTGTATCAGTTGTAATATCTCCCATTTTCTTCTAATTGAGCTTATTTGGATCTTTTGTCTTCTTTTCTTGGTTAATTTAGCTAGTGGTCTATCCATTTTATTTATCTTTTCAAAGGACCAGCATTTTTGTTTCATTTATCTTTTGTATTTTTTTTTGTTTCAATTTCATTTATTTCTGCTCTGATCTTGGTTATTTCTTTTCTTCTGCTGTGCTTGGGTTTGGTTTGTTCTTGTTTCTCTAGTTCCTTGAGGTGTGACATTAGATTGTCTATTTGTGATCTTTCAGACTTTTGATGTAGGCATGAAATATACTATGAACTTTCCTCTTAGCACTGCCTTGCTGTATCCCAGAGGTTCTGATAGGTTGTGTCACTATTATCATTCAGCTCAAAGAATTTTTAAATTTTCATCTTGATTTCATTGTTGACCCACTGATCGTTCAGGAGCAGGTTATTTAATTTCCACATATTTGCTTGGTTTTGAGGGTTCTTTTTGGAGTTGATTTCCAATTTTATTCCACTGAGGTCTAAGAGTACTCGCTATAATTTTGATTTTCTTAAATTTGTTAAGACTTGTTTTGTAGCCTATCACAGGGTCTGTCTTGGAAAATGTTTCATGTGCTGTTGAATAGAATCCATATTCTGCAGTTGTTGGGTAGAAAGTTCTGTTTATATCTGTTAAGTCCGTTTGTTGTAGGGTATACTTTAAGTCCATTGTTTTCTTGTTGACTTTTTCTCTCTTGATGACCTGTCTGGTGCTGTCAGTGGAGTATTGAAGTTCCCCACTATTACTGTGTTGCTATCTATGTCATTTCTTAGGTCTAGTAGTAATTGTTTTATAAATTTGTGAGCTCCAGTGTTAGGTACATCTGTATTTAGAACTGTGGAATTTTCCTGTTGGACTAGTCCTTTTATCATTATATAATGTTTCTCTTTGTCTTTTTAAACTGCTTTTGCCTTAAAGTTTATTTTGTCTGATATAAGAATATCGACTCCTGCCCACTTCTGGTGTCCATTCACATGAAGTATCTTTTCCACCACTTTACCTTAATCTTATGTGAGTCCTTATGTATTAGGTGAATCTCTTGAAGACAGCATATACTTGGTTGGTTAATTCTTATCCATTCTGCCATTCTGTATCTTTTAAGTGGAACATTTAGACCATTTATATTCAACATTAGTATTGAGATGTGAGGTACTAGTTTATTAATCATACTATTTGTTGCCTGAATACCTTGGCTTTTTTTTTCATTGTGTTGTTGTTTTATAGGACCTGTGAGATTTATGCTCTAGGGAGATTCTATTTTGTTATATTTCAAAGATTTGTTTCAAGATTTAGAGTTCCTTTCAGCAGTACTTCTGGTGCTGACTTGGTAGTGGCAAATTCTCTCAGCATTTGTTGGTCAGAAAAAGACTGTCTTTCCTTCATTTGTGAAGCCTAGTTTTGCAGGATACAAAATTCTTGACTGATAATTGTTTTAAGGAAGCTGAAGATAGGACCCCAATCCCTTCTTGCTTGCAGGGCTTCTGCTGAGAAATCTGCTGTTAATCTGGTAGGTTTTCCTTTACAGGTTACCTGATTCTTTTGCCTCAGAGCTCTTAAGATTCTTTCCTTTGTAATTCAGATAACCTGATGACTATGTGCCTTTTTGGAGTAAAAGGCACTTTTTGCAATAAATTTTCTAGATGTTCTTTGAGCTTCTCGTATTTGGATGTCTAGATCACTAGCAAAGCGAGGTATGTTTTCCTCAATTATTCCCTCAAATATGTTTTCCAAACTTTTAGATTTATCTTCTTCCTTGGGAACACCAATTATTCTTAGGTTTGGTCATTTAACATAATTCCAAACTTCTTCGAGGCTTTGTTCATTTTTTAAAATTCTTTTTTAGTTGTCTTTGTTGGATTGGGTTAATTCGAAAGCTTTGTCTTTGAGCTCTGAAATTCTTTATTCTACTTGTTTGATTCTATTGCTGAGATTTTCCAGGGCATTTTGCAATTCTCTTAAGTGTGTTCTTCATTTCTAGAAATTGTGTTTGTTTTTTATTTATGCTATCTATGTCACTAGACATTTTTCCATTCATATCCTGTATCATTTTATTGATTTCTTTAAGTTGGACTTCACCTTTCTCTGGTGCCTCCTTGATTGGCTTAATAGTTGACCTTCTGAATTCTTTTTCTGGCAATTCAGAGATTTTATCTTGGTTTGGATCCATTGCTGGTGAGCTTGTGTGATCTTTTGGGGTTGGTACAAAACCTTGTTTTGTCATATTACCAGAATTGTTTCTCTGGTTCCTTCTCATTTGGTTAGACTATGTCAGAGGGAAGATCTGGGACTCAGGGCTGCTGTTCAGATTCTTTTATCCCATGGGGTGCTCCCTTGATGTGGTGCTTTCTTCTTTCCCCTAGGGATGGGGCTTCCTGAGAGCCAACTCTCAGGAAGTGATTGTTGCCTCTCTTCTGGATCTAGGCACCCAGCGGAGCTACCGGGCTCTGCTAGTACCAGGGAGTATCTGGAAAGAGTCCCGTTATGTGGTCCATCTTCAGGTCTCTCAGCTGTGGACACTAGCACCTGCTGTGGTGAAGGTACCAGGGGAGTAAAGTGGACTCTAGAGGTCTTTGGTTGTTTTTGTTAAGTGCACTGGTTTTGTATTGGTTGGCCTCCATGCAGGAGGTGGCCCTTTCAAAAGTGCATCAACTGTGGCAGTATAGAGAGGGTCAGGCAGTGGGTGGGGCCCTAGAGCTCCCAAGAGATTATGTTCTTTGTCTTTGGCTACCAGAACAGGTAGATAAAGACCATCAGGTTGGGGCAGGGTTGAGGGCGGGCCTGAGCTCAGATTCTCCTTGGGTGGGGGTTTGGAGTTGTGGTTCCCAGGCCAGTGGAGTTATGTTCTGAGGAGGATTTTGCCTGCTGCATTACATATGTAGGTCTCCAGGGAAGTTGGGGAAAGCCACAGCCACAGGCTTCACCCATCTCCCATGCAGCCCACAGCCTGAAAGTCCAGTCTTATTCCCACAGTGCTTCCCAAGAGCGCCAGGTTTATTTCCAGGCAGCTGATGAGCATGGCTGAGAACTTGCCCCAGATTGCAAGCCTCCCACCTGAAAAAGCAAGCCAACTCACAGTTCTTCAGCTGTCCCATGGAGCCTGCAGCTGCAATGCACCTCCTTCAAAGGGTCTGTAGATTCCCTCAGCTTTGCTGGCATGTTCCTGCAGTAGTTCATGGAGCAAAAGTTCATGATGTGGGTCTCTACATGCTGCTGTGTCCATCCAAGTGGGAACTACAAGTTAGTCCCGCCTCCTCTCTCCATTTTCCCTCAGATATCCCGGGGTTTTTTTTTTTGTTTTTTGTGTTTTTTTTGAGATGCAGTTTTGTTCTTATTGCCCAGGCTGGAGTACAATGGCCTGATCTCAGCTCACTGCAACCTCCACCTCCCAGGTTCAAGCAGTTCTCCTGCCTCAGCCTCCCAAGTAGCTGAGACTACAGGCATGTGCCACAATGCCTGGCTAATTTTGTATTTTTAATAGAGACAGGGTTTCTCTACGTTGGTCAGGCTGGTCTCCAACTCCAGACCTCAGGTGATCTGCCCGCCTCGGCCTCCCAAAGGAGTATTTTTAATTGACTCTGAAACATTGCTGCTGCTACATGGACTATGAAGAGATGAAAGTCTGGAAAAATGTGTGTCCACTGATGGTAGGGCCTCTTAGGTATTATATATGGGGAGAAGGACAACAGTTAACACCAATACTATGTCTTCCACGAGGTTGGTGTTACCAATGTAACACATAATTTTGGAGGTTAGACTGGAGTTTAAACCTGGAAGACTTGAATTCCAGGCTGGGGAAATGGAATGTTTTTTTTGTTTTTTTTTTGAGACGGAGTCTGGCTCTGTTGCCCAGGCTGGAGTGCAGTGGCCGGATCTCAGCTCACTGCAAGCCCCGCCTCCCGGGTTCACGCCATTCTCCTGCCTCCGCCTCCCGAGTAGCTGGGACTACAGGCGCCCGCCACCTCGCCCGGCTAATTTTTTTTGTATTTTAGTAGAGACGGGGTTTCACCGTGTTAGCCAGGATGGTCTCGATCTCCTGACCTCGTGATCCGCCCGTCTCGGCCTCCCAAAGTGCTGGGATTACAGGCTTGAGCCACCGCGCCCGGCCGGAAATGGAATGTTAAGAAGCTATTGTAACCTGGCACAGTGGCTTACACCTGTAATGCCAGCACTTTGGCAGGCCAAGGCAGGTGGATCACCTGAGGTCAGGAGTTCAAGACCAGCCTGACCAACATAGTGAAACCCCGTCTCTACTAAAAAATACAAAAATTATCCAGGCATGGTGGTGGACCCCTGCAATCCCAGCTACTCAGGGAGCTGAGGCAGGGAGAACTGCTTGAACCCAAGAGGTGGGGATTGCAGTGAGCCAAGATCGTGCCACTGCACTCCAGCCTGAGCGACAGAACAAGACTCCGTCAAAAAAAAAAAAAAAAGTGTAATTGAAGAGTAATAGAAGGCTCAACTAGGCAGTGGCATTGGCAGTTAAAAATAAAAAATAAATGCAATTAGTAAGGGTGCTTGGTAGTTCAAATTTTAGTGAGAGCTGGATTTAGTCTTCAGTTCAGAAACTGTTGGTTGAAACCTCACCAGAAAAAAAAAAATCCTTGTGTTTAATAAATCTTATTATTCACTAAATTACTCATTTAACCTAATGAATTAATTTAGGGAATGCAGCCAGAACCAGATACTCTACCATATTTTCCCCCTGATAACCTACATCTCAATCTCTCTCTGCCACTCTTTCTTTGAAATCTTTTAATATTTTACTATTACTGGTGAGATTGTTTGGGACAAGGATATACAACAAATTTCAAGGTAATTTGAAGAGGCAAAACAGAGCTGGATACTGAAATTTTATTTTCAGTTTTAATTTAGAGAAGGATTTGCTTTTTAAGAATTGGAAAGAGTGATACCCTCACTCAAACCCAGCGAATTGTTGCTGATGGAACCAAAGTGTTATTGACAGATTTAAGGGTCTAATTCACAAGCGGGTTCTTATTCACTTCTTAATAGGTGTAAAATATAATTGTATTATTAAGAGTTACCCAGCTACCATCCTGGTTAACATGGTGAAATCTTGTCTCTACTAAAAATACAAAAAAAAAAAAAAAAAAAAAAAATTAGCCGGGCTTGGTGGTGGGTGCCTGTAGTCCCAGCTACTTGGGAAGCTGAGGCAGGAGAATGACGTGAACCTGGGAAGCAGAGCTTGCAGTGAGCCGAGATCGCACCACTGAACTCCAGCCTGGCAACAGAGTGAGACTCCGTCTCAAAAAAAAAAAAAGAAAGAAAGAAAGAAAGAAAGAGTTAGCCGGCAAATGAAAGCATACAAAGACATAAAATCCCATTTCCATAGCTTGTCAAAATCAAGACAAGAATACACATTGCAGTGCTGAAATATACTCAGCATGATAAGAGCACAAAAAGCTGTTTAAGCGGAGTAGCTAGAACTCTCAAGGAACAGACCTCCTTCTGATTTTGCTGGAGCTCAGAGAAGTGACTACTCATTTGCTTTCATTCCTCTAGTGTGCAGCACACAGCAATAGAGCAGAATTTCAGAGAAAAATTCATTCCTAAAAAAATGAGTTTCTTTCTCAAAATCTTTACCTTCCTCATATGAAGCAAACGACAAGCTATTACTTTCCTACAAAACAAATACAGAATAAACACTACCGACCTCCACACACATTACATGAAGTAGCATCATAGTAAGAAAAATGATTATTGGAATCTTAAGGTATAGGTCTCAGTCTCAGTTTTGCCATTAAGTGATTGATACTCAAAATATTTAACAACTGGTAGGTCTCAAGCTAATCAGAACAGATGTTGGCTTCTGTGCTGTAATAGTGCAAAATTGAATGTCAAGTCTGCTTATGGGCCTGGAAAGGTTTGGATTATCAGGGTTTCTCAATCTAAGCATTATTGACATTTTGGGTAGGATAATACTTCATTGTGAGGGTTGTCCTGTGCATAATAGGATGTTTAATCACATATCACATCTCTTGGCCTCTACTTATTAGATGTCAGTCTCTGTCTCTCTCTCTCTCTCTCACACACACACACACACACAGACACACACATTCACGGAGAGAGACAGAGTGACCTATGACTACCAAACGCCTCTAGACATTGCCAAACATACCCTGCGGGGGCAAAACTTCTCCAGTTAAAAATCACTCAATTAGAGTTGTTTATTCAATGAATTGGGTCATTGAATATCTCCTCTTTTCCTTCCCCCTGTAATCTTTCCCCATCCCCTTAAGTCTGAGTACCTTTCTCCAAATTCAAATTAGAGTATATAACCCACTTAAAAATTGTAATTGGTATTTATTTCATGGATATATAAATAAGGTAATTTAGATATTTCTGAAAATATTTTGCTTTATTTTTTAAAATTTCAATTTTTTACTTTAGATTCAGGGGGTACATATGCTGGTTTGCTACCAGGGTATACTGTGTGGTGCTGTTTGGGGTATAATTGAATGCGTCATCCAAGTAGTCAGCATAATACCCAATAGACACTTTTTTAGTCCTTTTTCCCCATCCTTCTCTCTCTCCCCTGTAGTCCCCATTGTCCATTTCCCATCTTTGTCTCCATGTGTACTCGATGTTTAAATTCCACTTATAAGTGAAAATATGCAGTATTTGGTTTTCTATTTCTGTGTCATTCACTTAGGATAATGCCCCCCAGCTGCATCTATGCTGCTGCAAAGGACATTACTTTATTCTTTCTCCTGGGTGCATAGTATTCCATGGTTTATATGTACCATATTTTCTTTATCCAGTCCATTGTTGATGGGCCCTTAGGTTGATTCCATGTCTTTGCTCTTGTGAATAGTGCTGTAATGAACGTACGAGTGCATATGTGGTTTTGGTACAATGATTTATTGTCTTTTGCGTATCAACCCAATTGACATTGCTGGGCTAAGTGGTAGCTATATTTTTAATTTTTGAGAAATCTCCAAACTGCTTTCCACAGTGACTGAACTAATTTACATTTTCACTAAATAATGTAGAACTTATGCTGCAGCCTCAACAGCATATGTTATTTTTTGACTATTTAATACTAACGATTCTGACTGGTGTGAGATGGTGTTTTTTTTTTTTTTTACTTTAAGCTCTGGGATACATGTGCAGAATGTGCAGGTTTGTTACATAGATATACAAATAGTCTGTCAAACCAGTGACAAACAGTCTCTCAGACAGTACAATCAAATAAGAACTCAGGATTAAGAAACTCACTCAAAACTGCACAACTACATGGAAACTGAACAATCTGCTCCTGAATGACTACTGGGTAAATAATGAAATTAACGCAGAAATAAATAAGTTTTTTGAAACCAATGAGGACAAAGACACAACATATCAGAATCTCTGGGACACAGCTAAAATAGTGTTTAGGGGAAAATGTATAGCTCTAAATGCCCACAGGAGAAAGTGGGAAAGATTTAAAATTGACATCCTAACATCACAATTAAAATAACTAGAGAAGCAAGAACAAACAAATTCAAAAGCTAACAGAAGGCAAGAAATAACTAAGATCAGAGCAGAACTGAAGGAGATAGAGACATGAAAAACTCTTCAAAAAAATCAGTAAACTCAGGAGCTGGTTTTTTAAAAGATTAACAAAATAGATAGCTGGCTAGCCAGACTAACAAGGAAGAAAAGAGAGAAGAATCAAATAGACACAATTAAAAAATGATAATGGGGATATCACCACTGATCCCACAGAAATACAAACTATTATCAAAGACTACTATAAACACCTCTATGCAAATAAACTAGAAAATCTAGAATAAATGGAAAAATTCCTAGACACCTACACCCTCCCAAGGCTAAATCAGGAAGAAGATGAATCCCTGAATAGACCAATAACAAGTCCTGAAATTGAGGCAGTAAGTAATAGTCTACCAACCAAAAAAGCCCAGGATCAGATGGATTCACAGCCGAATTCTACCAGAGGTACAAAGAGAAGCTGGTACCATTCCTTCTGAAATTATTCCAAACAATGGAAAAAGAGGGGCTTCTCCCTAACTCATTTTATGGCATCATCCTAATACCAAAACCTGGCAGAGACGCAACAAAAAAAGAAAATTTCAGGCCAATATCCCTGATGAACATTGATGCAAAAATTTTCAATAAAATACTGGCAAACTGAATCCAGCAACACATCAAAAAGTTTATCCGGCCAGGCACGGTGGCTTACATCTGCAATCCTAGCATTTTGGGAGGCCAAGACAGGCGGATTGCCTGAGCTCAGGAGTTCCTGACCAGCCTGGGCAACGTGGTGAAACCCCATCTCTACTAAAATGGAAAAGAAATGAGCCAAGTGTAGCAGCATGCGCCTGTAGTCCCAGCTACTCAGGAGGCTGAGGCAGGAGAATTGCTTCAACCTGGGAGGCAGAGGTTGTAGTGAGCCGAGATCGCACCACTTCACTCCAGGCTGGATGACAGAGAGAATCTCCATCTCTGAATGAAGAAAACAAAAACAACAACAACAAAAAACCCAGCTTATCCACCAGGATCAAGTCAGCTTCATCCCTGGGATGCAAGGCTGGTTCAACATATGCAAATCACACATAAACAGAACTAATGACAAAAACCACATGATTATCTCAATAGATGCTGAAAAGGCCTTTGATAAAATTCAATACCCCTTCATGCTAAAAACTCTCAATAAACTAGGTATTGATGGACCATATCTCAAAATAACAAGAACTATTTATGACAAACCCACAGCCAATATCATACTGAATGGGTACAAGCTGGAAGCATTCCCTTTGAAAACTGGCACAAGACAAGCATGCCCTCTCTCACCACTCCTTTTCAACATAGTATTGGAAGTTTTGGCAGGGCAATCAGGCAAGAGAAGGAAATAAAGGGTATTCAAATAGGAAGAGAGGAAGTCAAATTGTCTCTCTTTGCAGATGACATGATTGTATTTTTAGAAAGCCCCATCGTCTCAGCCCAAAATCTCCTTAAGCTGATAAGCAAATTCAGCAAAGTCTCAGGATACAAAATCAATGTGCAAAAATCACAAGCATTCTTATACACCAATAATAGACAGAGAGCCAAATCATGAGTGAATTCCCATTCACAATTGCTACAAAAAGAATAAAATACCTAGGAATTCAACTTACAAGGGATGTGAAGGACCTCTTCAAAGAGAACTACAAACCACTGTTCATGGAAATCAGAGAAGACACAAACAAGTGGAAAAGCATTCCATGCTCATGGAAAGGAAGAATCAGTATCATGAAAATGGCCATACTGCCCAAAGAAATTTATAGATTCAATGCTATCCTATCAAGCTATTATTGACTTTTTTCACAGAATTAGAAAAGACAGCTTTAAATTTCATATGGAGCTAAAAAAAAAAAAAAAAAAAAAACCGTATAGCCAAGACAATCCTAAATAAAAAGAACAAAGTTGGAGGTGTCATGCTGCCTGACTTCAAACTATACTACAAGGCTACAGTAACCAAAACAGCATGGTTCTGGTACCAAAACAGATATATAGACCAATGGAACAGAACAGAGGACTCAGAAATAATGCCACACATCTAGCACCATCTGATCTTTGACAAACTTGACAAAAATAAGCAATGGGGAAAGGATTCCCTATTTAATAAGTGGTGTTGGGAAAACTGGCTAGCCAGCTGCAGAAAACTGGAACTGGACCCCTTCCTTACATCTTATACAAAAATTAACTCAAGATGGATTACACACTTAAACGTAAGACCTAAAACCATAAAAACCCTAGAAGAAAACCTAGGCAATATCATTCAGGACATAGGCAAGGGCAAAGACTTCATGACTAAAACACCAAAAGCAATGGCAACAAAAGCCAAAATAGACAAATGGGATCTAATTAAACTAAAGAGCTTCTGCACAGCAAAAGAAGCTATCATCAGAGTGAACAGTCAACCTACAGAATGGTAGAAAATTTTTGCAATCTATCCATCTGACAAATGGCTAATCTCCAGAATCTACAAGGAACTTAAACAAATTTACAAGAATAAAACTAAGAACCCATAAAAAGTAGACAAAGGATATGAACAGACACTTTTGAAAAGAAAACATTTATGTGGCCAACAAACGTGAAAAAAAACTCATCATCACTGGCCATTAGAGAAATGCAAACCAAAAACACGATGAGATATCATCTCATGCCAGTTAGAATGGGGATCGTTAAAAAGTCAGGAAACAACCGATGCTGGAGAATATGTGGAGAAATAGGAACACTCTTACACTGTTGTGGGGAGCGTAAATTAGTTCAACCAATGTGGAAGACAATGTGGCAATTCCTCAAGGATCTAGAACCAGAAATACCCTTTGACCCAGCAATCCCATTACTGGGTATATACCCAAAGGATTATAAATCATTCTACTATAAAGACACATGCACACGTATGTTGATTGCAGCACTGTTCACAATAATAAAGACTTGGAACCAACTCAAATATCCATCCATGATAGACTGGATTAAGAAAATGTGGCACGGAATGTTGTATATGCAGCCATATAAAAGGATGAGTTAATGTCTTTTGCAGCAAACTAACACAGGAACATTAAACATGAGTTCTTGTCTCAGCAAACTAACACAGGAACATTAAACCAAACACTGCATGTTCTCACTCACAAGTGGGAGTTGAGCAATAAGATCACATGGACACAGGGAGGGGAAGATCACACACTAGGGCCTTTTGGGGGCTAGGGGGCTGGGGGATGGATAGCATTAGGAGAAATACCTAATGTAGATGACAAGTTGATGAGATGGTATCTTATTGTGGTTTTGCTTAGCATTTATCTGATAGTTAGTCATGGTGAGTATTTTTTCATGTTTGTTGGCCACTTGTATGTCTTCTTTTGAGATGTGTATGTTCATGTCCTTTTCTTTTTCTTTTTCTTTTTTTTTTTTTTTGAGACAGGGTCTCACCACTCTGTCACCCAGCCTGGAGTGTAGTGGCACAATCATGGCTCACTACAGCCTTAGTCACCCTGGGCTCAGATGATTCTCCCACTTGAGCCTCCTGAGTAGCTGAGTCTACAGGTGCACACAACCATGTCTGGCTAATTTTTAAATTTTTTTGTAGAGACGAGGTTTTGCCATGTTGCACAGGCTGGTCTTGAACTCCTGGGTTGAAGTGATCCACCTCTCTTAGCTTCCCAAAGTGCGGAGATTACAGGTGTGAACCATTGTACCTGGCCTCTTTGACTACTTTTTAATGGGATTATTTGTTTTTTTCTCATTGATTTAAGTTCATTATAGATTCTATTAGACAATTCTTGAATACATAGTTTGCGAATATTTTCTCCCATTCTGTAGGTTGTCTGTTTCTTCTGTTGATAGTTTCTTTTGTTGTGCAGAAGATCTTTAGTTTAATTAGGTCCCACTTGTCAATTTTTGTTTTTATTGCGATTACTTTTGAGGACTTAGTAATAAATTCTTTGCCAAGGCTGATGTCTAGAAGGGTATTTCCTAGGTTTCTTTTAGAATTTTTATAGTTGGAGGCCTTTCATTTAAGTCTTTAATCCATCTCAAGTTAATTTTTGTGTATGATAATTGCTTGTCCAGTTTCATTCTCTACATATGACTACTTATGCTCTAATATTTAACAGTAGCTTTAAGTGACAAGGATTTTGCATGATATTTGTATTACTAGTGTAGGGAAGTTAGAACACTTAGTCTTGAATCAGAAAATTAAAATATTATATGTATATATTCTTTCTTGAGCTTGTGGGCAGGATGTTACCTTGAAATTTAAAAATATTCTTTTCTGTTTGGAAAAAATAATCGTAAAGATATATTGCAGTGTAATTGTATTTATGTTATGCATTTTTTATTACTAGTTTACTTATAGGAAAAAATTGAGCTGTAGAAAATAATTTTAAATCTTTGTGAAATTATTCTAAGAGTTAAGCAAGGAAGAATCCAGGGAAGTGAGTGGCTGTTATTTTGATAGAGATAAAAAATTACTGGCTACCATTTATTGAGCCCTTTGATTATTCCATGTCTTAAATAAGTAATTTATATGCTTTCATTTAATCAACACCTTCATTCAACAAATGTTTATTATGTGCTTACAATGCTGCAGATATTGTTCTAAATGCTGGAGATATAGCAGTAAACCAAACAAGTGGTAGGGGTTGAGCAGACGTGAGGTCTCTAGTCTTGCTCCACTGTTCTATCCACTACAGAGAGTTCCTTCTAAACATTAAATCAGATGGTCTCTTTGCACAAATGCTTTTACTGGCTTCTTGTCTCATTCAGAGTAAGAAACTTTCCTAACAATAGCATTAAAGGTCCTGGAGGATCTTTAGTCTCCCTGTCCTATCCCATTTTCTACCACCCTCTCTCTTGCCTGGCCCACTTCTGCCATCGTGACCACTTTGCTTTTCTTTGAATATGTCAAGAATATTCTTGCTTCAAAATTTTTATACTTGCTACTTCCCCACCAGAAATGCTCTTTCACTGAAAGATGCTCAGTCAAGCTTTTGGGTCTCTCCTCCACTGTCAATGTTTCAAAGAGCTTTTCCATGACTGTCTTAAAAAACAGCAATACCCTACCCATGCCCATTAGTACTGTTTCCTTTACCTTTCTCTATTCCTCTCTATAACTTTTATCACCGTCTGACATAAGATCTGTTTCTTGGCTGCATTTTTGTGGTCTTACCTCAAAAAAACTTTGTTCACACCAATGTCCCGAAGTGTTTCCAGCATATTTTCTTTTAGTAGTTTCGTAGTTTAAGGTCTTATATTTACATCTTTAAATCAATTTGATTTGATTTTTGTATATGGTGAGAGATGGAGGTCTAGGTTCATTCTGCTGCATGTGGATACTCAGTTTTTCCAGCACCATTTATTGACGAGACCAAAAGACATACAAATGGCCAACAGGTGTATGAAAAAATACTCAGCATCACTAACCAGGAGGGAAATGCAAATCAAAACCACAATAAGATGTAATCTCACTCCAGTTACAATGGCTATCATAAAAAAGACAAAAAGGTAATAATTGCTGGCAAGGATGCAGAGAAGGATGCAGAGAAAGGGGAACTCACCTATACTATTGGGGGAATGTAAACTAGTGAAGCCACTATGAAAAACGGAATGGAGTTTCCTCAAAAAACTAAAAATAGGACTTCCATATGATCAGCAATCCCACTGCTGGACATATATGCAAAAGAAAGAAAAGCAGTATGAGATATGCTTGAGGGGATATTTGTACTCCCATTTTTATCACAGCATAATCACAATAGCAAAGATATGGAATCAACCTAAATGTCCAACAATGCATGAATGAATAAAGAAAATGTGGTATATATACACAAAAGGGTATTATTCAGCCATACACAAGAATGAAATCCTGTCATTTGCAGCAAAATGGATGTCTGGAGAACAAAAGTGAAACAAGCCAGGCACAGAAAGACAAATATCACATGTACTCTCTCACATGTGGGAGCTAGAAAGAGTTGGTCTCAAACAGACGGAGAATGGAATGGTTGCTGGGGGCTAGAAAGGGTATGGGACAGGATGGGATGAAGAGAGCTTGGTAATGAGCACAGAAAAATTGTCGGGGGACTGTAGTTAACAATAATTTGTTTTATATTTCAAAAAAGCCATAAGAGAAGATTTGGAATTTCCCTAAAACAAAGAAATGATAAGCGTTTGAGGTGATGGATGTCCCAATTACTCTAATTTGATTATTACACATTGTATGCATGTGTCAAAATATCACATGTACCCCCCAAATACTTACAAATACTATGTATCAATTGAAAAGAGAAGTGAAATATGGGAAAAAAGCAAGGCTTAGTAAATTAACCTCCAGAAAGACAGATGGTAAATAAGTGGTGGAACTGTGAGTCACACTCAAAACCTATTTTATCTCCCGGAAAACCATAAGGTTTATAAACTCCAAAAGGAAGATCAACTCTGAGAGCCAGGGGTCATTGACACTTCTGTTATCAAAGGAGGGAAATTAGAAATCCTTCTTACTAACACTACAAAGAGAAAAGAAGACATGGACAATGCCCCATAATTCTTAAGGTTCATGTATAACAGTATGTAGGATTTTGCCTTTTAAAAAGTACTTGTATTTTAAGTATTGTGCTCAACTAGTTTGCTTTTGGTGAGTACATCACTGGATACTTTAATATAAGAATTCGAATTGTAAGGAGAAGAATAATTGAATGAAAAACATGTTACTTCATGCATTCCTATTAAGCTGATCTACAGTGAGTCTGGTTGTTTAGAAAGGCAGGCCACAATCCAGATTTCAGTATTCAGTTGGGAGTAGTTGGGAGTAGCTTAATCTAAGCTTTATTATGAGTCAATAGTTTCTTAAAAACCCAAACTTAGCAAAGAATGGCACATGTCATAATGACTTACTTGGATTTTTTTTAACCCTAAAAAAGTTTCACTTTTGCTTTACAGACCTATTCAAAACAAAGGATCAATTATTTTAGTAGAAGATTAGCACTCTCAGAAAAGTTACTTCTCCTCAAACAAATTCTAGTTTGTGAATTACGGCATTTCATTGAGTTTCTTTTAGCCTTCGGAATCTATTCTGTTGGGAGTTTGTTGGTTAGTACATAATGTCAGTGAAGACAATGTCATAGATTTTAAATTTCTCTAGACTAATGAAATTCAGTCTCATCAACAGAGGCTTTGCATTTCTGCATTATTTAGGCTACAAACAAACCTGCCACAACAGCTATTTGTTGACTTTAAATATAAGTTTATTTTTCTTTCATAGATAGTTCAGAAGTGAGTGGTTCAAGGCCAGTACAGAGGATCTTTGAACCTTACCATGTGGCTTTTGGGTTTTCTTCAGTCATTGCAATTCCCTCGCCAGTGGGAAGTGAGGAAGTCAGAGTAAGCAGAAGTTGCACATATCACCACTTACATCCTATTGGCTTAACTTTTCCATATATCCACTCTAAGCTGCAAGCAAGGTTGGAAAATGTGATGTCTAGCTTGGGCATCCATTTCCCAGCTAAAACTCAAGGAGGTCTACTATAGGAAAGAAATACGAGAAAACAAACATTGGGGTATAATTCACAGTTTTTGGCACAACTTGTATTCAGAAAGCCATGCCACAAAAACCATAGCATTAGTGCCATCATTGATGAATTGATGGCAATTAATAAATGGATTGAAACAGTATTGTCATTGGAGAGAAATTTCAAAGCTTATCCGTATTCCAGTTCTGTAGTTTTAGCCTTATAAATGAAATACCATATGTTATTGCTATTCTAAAATTATAAAGATTCCAGTGCCCCATTCCTCTAGCCATGTTAGCACTCTCCTTAAACAAATCTTTAAACTTTTTTGTATACACTACCGATCTATTTATGTATTTATTTATTTTAGATTCAAGGGGTATATGTGCTTGTTTATTAAATGGGTATTACATAAGTAATAGTGGGGTTTAAGCTTCTAGCGTACCCGTCATCCAAATATTGGACATTGTAGCCATACACTACACATTTAAATATTAGCATTTCAATGGCTCATAATAAGGAATATAGCACTCATAACAACACTGAACAAGTCAGCAATAATGGTGATGAAATCATTATTAAGAGTTGCCGTGTCTTCCAGTGAATATAAAAGCTGCACAATAATGACAATTCCTGGGTTGGCCCTTCAGCACTGTGTTATATTGAATCTAATTATTCCCTTCCTGAGCTGTTCTTCCTTATGTGTTTCATTATACCCTAGAGCTTATTTTGGCCTTCACTTGACATTTTGCTATGTCTCTTTACTCATAGTGAGCCTAATTCTACTGCTTGCAATATGCAGTGGAGTCAACACTTCACTTGATAGAATGCTACTGAAACAATAGGTAAGCTCAATTAAAGCAAAAATAAATGTTATATGTTGAATGAAATTTAATGGCAAGCCTGTAAAGTGTTCATGGCACTCAGAGAGTATGTCTGCATGATGTAAAAATGCCCAAGCTGCTCAGACCACTCTGAATGGCCAGCATGGAAAGGGTTTTTCGGTGGTGTTCCCTTAAATACTAGCATTCTTTTGGAAGAGCAGAGATTTGCAACATTAACAAGTTGAATGTCTTGCTCTATAAGGTGACTTAGTGTGGAAGCGTAAAAGGTCATACAGAAAAACAAGCATTTTATGGAGTGGACCTTTAAAGGTTAGTACTTTGCATATTTGGATTAAAAATACTGTTAGTCTTTTAATCGCTCCCAAAAGGAAGAGATTTGGGGGTCTAATATAATCAGTGCATGTTAAAACAGAAGAAAGAAAAGCACCAAGGACCCAAGCAAAGGGAAGTCCTTTTGCACAGATCCCACTAAAAATTGGGAGATTGCTTTTATAAAGTGATTTCATAAACTTTCCATGTTAATTAGAAAACTAATTCAGGATGTATAATAGTGAGAAAGTTGATTTTTCATCATTCTTTGGGAAATTGATAGTCTTTGTTGACTTGAAAACTATCAGAAGTTCTTGACTCTGGCAATAACTGCCTGACATTGGACAAGGCACAGATATACAAACGGCTTTCCTTTCTCATTTAGAAACTGTTGTAAATGTCAAAAGAGCTGATGTACTTGAAAGTGCTTCACAAACTGTTAGGCGTATGTAAGTATGAGCTAGCTGTAATGAAAGTGAAGTTCCTACTGAAATATATTCTACATGAACATTGCATTCAGCTAAGTGCATCATACACAAATATACAGTAGGTAAAATTTGTCTTCAATCTCACATCCTTTTTTAATATTATATTTTTCCTCTTTTCTGTAACCATTTCCCTTTAAGTATATGTCTAATGTCCCATTCTTGCTAACTTTCTAACTTGAGGATGGGAACATTTGGTGTCTGTGGCTTACTTTTCCCTTGAAACCCCTCAGATGAGATGAGAGGTACTTACAAGACACGTGTCACAAACTCATAGGTGTATCTAGTGCAAAGTAGAAATAAAGGATAGTGAGATAATTTACAATTCTCACAAACAATATTAACTGACCATCATTGTAATACAGGCATCATTGCTTTACATTTGTGTATACATATAAATATAAACATATGTAACTATACTTATAACTTTGAAAAGCATGAAACAATTTGGCTTCTCAAATTAATTTTCAAATCTGAAGCACACATCAGCTAGAGGCGTGGCAGAGACAAACAGGAATGAATGAAAAATATGTTATTGATTATAAAAACTTACAATCTTCATCAAGTTTGTTACATGATTATGGAATTTTAACTCTGCATTCAATAATAGGGTTCTTGGATATAAAATTTTTATTCAGAATATATATCACTTAATTAAACAAATGTTGTTCACCTGACTAGCATAGAAAACACTTGAAAAGATATGATAGGAAATAAAATGTAAATAAAACTTGTATATCGACCATGAGATGTTCAGAGTCCACTGAGAGAAAAAAGCATATAAAAATCCACTATGAAAGATAGGCTCTAATTCAAAGAAAGGAATAAATAATGTGGTGTGAGAGGAAAAGAGTAATTTGAATGTCAAATTAATTTATAAAATAGTTGATGAAAACTGTAAGTCATGAATAGAACTAGGTCCTAAAAAGTTAACCTCCACTAATATCAAGAAACCAACACTTCACTAGATTTTATATATGTGTGTGTGTGTATATATATTTATATATAATATAATTATATAATATAATATAATATAATGTATATATTTCTTAAGGCACTGCAGTTACTACAAAGAAGGCATTATGAACTGATTCCAGCTCTAAAGTAATTTAGAAGCTTCTTGGTGAAGTAATATAAACAAATAAAATATTTAAATCACATTTCAAGACCGTGAAGTTCCACAAGCAGATTATTGATTGCTGAATATATCCTTCAGACACTAACTAAGGAAATGCTCACCTCAGCTGGGGACAGAAACGATGTATGGGAGAGGTGCAATTAAAGTTGGTACTGAACTTTGGGAGGGCTTTGCATAGTTAATCAGGAGGCAGGAGGTCATGGGCAGAAGGAAGCATGAGGAAAAACAAACAGGTGTGTAAATGCTAGGCCAGAAGTCCCCTCCTCTGTGAAGGCTTCCACAAGCCATTCTCACTTCTGGTCCATCTATGTCTTTTGCACATTCACATTTTGTTGTATGTATCACGTTGCAATGTAATTACTGATTAGATAGTTGTTTCCCCCTACTGCACTGAGTATTCCCTGAAAACAGGAATTCTGATCTACCTTTGTATTTCTGGTCCCTGGCACACTGAAGACACATTTAATAACTTAACCTTGAAATGAGCCAACAGAACTCTGTGGGAAAATAGGAATAAGTATGGAATAGTAAATTGGAATGGGTTTGAGAAAGACTTTAAAAACAGAAATATAAAAATTTTTGAACTTTTTACTATAGATAATTAATCAATTTTATTTTGTTAAATTGAAAAGTGGCCTTAAAGATTATTCGTAAGCATATTCTCCCAAGTATCACCAGCCTTTGATCAAAATGTGTACATTAACAGCTGATTTTTTAGTATATGGTCTCTACCATCACTTCTTCAGGAACTCAAGAACCACCCCCCAAGGCGAGTTAATTGTGGAGGTCCCAGGGAGTAAACTGCATATGCTTAGCAACAAACTTGTTCATATTCTTTTCCTCTAGCCTTTTGTATAGGTTTGCTGCTCACAAAGTACTGGAGAAAAGCAACTCAAGAGCCTAAATTCCACAGATTCCAGCAGGTTCTTGCTTCCCTCTTTCTTGTACAAGGGGCATACCTGGTGGTTCATACTGTCTAAGAAATGAGCACTCTCCATCTCTCCTGTTCACCCTAGATTTCTCTCCTTCTACTGTCATTCCACTTCAGGTATCCACTCATGCCTCAAGCATTATCTCTCTTTTTTTTCAGTCAACCCCTGCCCTTAAACAAAATCATCATTATACAGACATATTCCTAGTCAGAGAAATGGGCTGTGGTTCTACAAGTTCCACACACCCATCTTCCAATTGGCTTATTTAAGAGATTCTGCTAAGAAAGATTGATCTGACAGTAGTGTGCAGATGGAGGAAAGAAAAATAAGCATGGAGGCAAGAGGATTCATTTGAAAGTTTGTAATGTAGGAATAAAATGATCATAAAAGTCTAATAGGACTGTGGTTGTCAAGTTCATGTAGGAGAAAAGATGAATGGGAAAAGTGTGTGGAGTGGTGAGTGACTGCAAATATGAGTGAGAAAGAAGTTGAATATACTGTGAGCAAATAATATGGCCGTTCTCAGGAAACAGAGGAGGAAGGAGAGACCGTTATTTTTACATTCAAGTGAATCTGGCTTGGGGTGCTGGTAACATTTCAAATGGACATACCCAGCAGGAAATTAGAAAACATTGGAGAGCATGTAGAACGAGTTGTTTGAGTTGTTTAACAATGTTATAGATTTGTTTTGTTCAGGAACATCTTGGGTATTCTTGGGATACCCGAGAGAGGGTACAAGGAGAGGAGCAGAAGGGCAGAATCACCAAAGTTTCACTG
This sequence comes from Papio anubis, assembly GCF_008728515.1. NCBI lineage: Eukaryota > Metazoa > Chordata > Mammalia > Primates > Cercopithecidae > Papio > Papio anubis. The sequence goes on along the minus strand of NC_044983.1, from coordinate 85,927,934 downwards.
TATTTCTAAAAGTACCCACATTTTACTGACTCAATGTCTTCACAATGCTTGATGTTATTCTGTAAGCATGACACAGGATTTTTTTCCCTCCAGGACAAAGGTACCAGTGGATGAGAATAGTACCAGGTAATAAATAATTATACTTGTTACTTAAATTTGCTTGTAAACTAAATATATAATTATACACAGTATTTCCTATTCTATACATATTACAGATAAAGAATAATTCTGTCTCTTTATTTTTTTCTTCGACTAAATACTTCTGATTCTTGAGGATTTGTGTCACAAATATAGCAAATATAAATGTTTCCTGTATCTGCATACATAGAACCATCCCTTGTTCATATTCAAAGTCAGCAAAAGAAAATCATCTCTGAATTCTCAGTGTCTAGCAAGGTGTCTGGCACAAATCAAGTGCTCAATAAATATTTATTGACTGTGAATGAATTAGAAAAAAATTGGTGTAATTCTTAAATGAGAAAATTTTTAAAGCATCCAAAAAGCTATAAAGAAAATTTAGCATATGGTGCTATTTAGAAAACATGGTGCAGTTTTTCACTTTGAAAAACATTTAAACATTGTACCTTCAAAATAGATTTTTAAGACTTTTAAAAACCCAAATAGCTTATTTATTTCCAAAAATAAAACTGCAAACATCTGGAAGCAAGATGCAAACTCTTGCCCTTGGAGATTATTTCTCATTTTAAGATTTATCCTCCTGTGTTGCCATGACTACTGACCATGAACTGAAATTGCTGTGTAATACATTCTATCTCCCATAGTGATTATACTTGAAACCAGTGGTAAGTTTCTAATAATCAGAGGAGACAACTTCAAAGGTGGACTTGACAGAATCTTCATACATTATGTTAAAATCTTCTCCAGGGGGTTGGGCTACTGGTGGTTTATTCAAACGTGGCATTAGTATGGACAGGATAATTAAATATGGAGCAGGAAATTCTGCCAAATAGAAATTCTTTTGTCACATTCTAATGTATCAAGTCATGTCAAAAAGGAGAAAAACAGAGAACACCCAATTCAATGTTAGTTGGATGTGCAAGAGAGTGGTTGTGTATTTGGTAAACAAATGCTCATCCTCTGAGAGCTCCTAAAACAGTAATTTCTAATCTGAGACATATAAATTCTTAGTTGGAGGGAAAGAAATAATGTTTGGTGTTCCAGAAAATAAAATGAACCCACTTAGGCATACTGATACCTATAATACCTAATAATTTACTCTTTCATTAACGCTAGGGTGATTTACATTATTTTTACATAAGATTCCCAAGCTTGTGAATCATGTAGGAGAAAGTTATTTGTGCTTTAATAGCATATGGGCTCACATAACTGCATTCTTTCTGAAGGCAGATAGATGGCTACCTTTAGCTAGTAGATTTCAGGCTGACCAAGAAAAGGGAAAGAGAGTGAGATATTGTTGAGATCGTTCTCACAACTGCCCTAATCTATGGGCAGGAGTGATGTATTTGTTTTCCACTGGGGCTAAGAACCATGGATTTTCCAAAATCAGATGTATCTTTTGCTTCCAGAAATGTTGCATTCTCATCTCAATATTTTAACCTAAAAGTAAGCACTAGGAGTATTATTCTAATTGTGCTTCTGCACTGAGTTAGATGATGGGTGCACTATCATGAACAGGAGGGAATAAGCCACTGCCCTCATGCTGATGGTGCTTCCACAGCAGGAGTGGATGAGATAAATCTCAAAAGGAAAGAGAAAGAGACAAGGAAGGAAGGAAAGAAGGAAGGAAGAGAGAGGGAGGGAGGGAGGAATGTAGAGAGGGAGGGAGGGAGGGAGGGAGGAAGGAAGGAAGGAAGGAAGGAAGGAAGGAAGGAAGGAAGGAAGGAAGGAAGGAAGGAAGGAGGGAAGGAAGGAAGGAGAAAGAGACAAGGAAGGAAAGAAGGAAGGGAGGGAGGGAGGGAGGAAGGAGGAGAGAGAGGGAGGAAGGAAGGAAGGGAGGAAGGGTGGATGAGAAAACAAGTTGATAAGTGTCATGAAGGAAAGAAGACAGGATGCTGAGGTACAGAATGATGAGTGGCAGTGGAAGGTGGGAGAGACAGCTACTGTAGATAAGGAGGTCAGGTAAAGTCCATGTGAAGAAGTGACATTTCAGAGGGATCCAAAGGGTTTATATGCTATAGGCAGACTGTTGGAAGTGAAAGAATGAGAAGTGTGGAGTTTAAATCCTGCATCTTTTATTTAACCTCTTATTAATTCAGTGAATATTGCATTGGGTATGTGCTACCTGTAAGTCACTGTGTTGTGTGCAGGAAGGTCCCTCATAGGACAAAACAGACATGGCTCCTCATTTATGGCATTTACAGTGTCATAGGGAAGAGAGCTGTTAACCAAGGAGTTTCCACTGTGATGTATATAGCACTGTAAACTTGACTACATCATTGTAGAATAAAGTGAATCACAGGAAGTGTGGAACACAAGATTCCAGAGAGGTGAAACTGATGTTTTGTCAGCCTCAGGACATGTAAGCTTCTCCGGGTCCCAGGAGATGTGAAAAGAGAGCACAGCAAGGAGAGGGGAGATTTACAACCATGCTGGACCTTGAAAAGGGCTTTTTGTGCATAGACTAGAGTTCTATTTAAGGAACCTAAAACAAAGGAAGAGCAGAGCTCTCTTTTCCTTTTCTCACTTGCTCCCCAAATCTCTACTCCCTGCACCTTACATTTGATATGTTTGTGTGTGTGTGTGTGTGTGTGTGTGTGTACGTGCACACACGCGAGCATGTGCACAGAAGCACCATACACACATCCTGGGAAGAAAAGCTTTTGGTTCACTCCTTTTGCAAACAAGTATGAAGAGCACTGCACCTTGTCACCACTCCAGCTACATATAAAAGAGAAAATCTAAAGAAAGGGAGCACAAGATACCCTGCATGCACTCTGAACCTAACTGATTGACTTGCTCATCAGAATGAAAGCACTATTCCCAAAGCTGGAGTTAAATAAAATGTCCTTGTCCTTGACTTTGATCTTTCCTTATGGAGTGAGTAGAAACGCATATGCTCTCCTGGCCAAAGACAGCGATGATTGAACCTCTTTACTCAAATTATGACCTAAAGCAACACATACTGTCTTTCCTCTGTGTATTGTGCTCTCCTGAGCACTGCATCATCCCTGTGGTGTTGTAGGCCTCCACACTCACATGTCTCTGTCTTAGAAAAATAGCCTCTGAGGATCTCTGCTCAATGAGAAAATAAGAGAACTGGGATCTAAAAAATATTGCCACAGTTATATTGATTTTTCTATCATTGATTGATAAGAAATATTTTTGTTAAATTGAAATAGCTAATTCATAGGTTTCTATAAGTGATATATAATATCTCCCAGTCAGTTTGAGTCAATATTTTATGATAAAATTAGAATCCTCATTTAGTTTGCAAGACCTAGGACATTATGGTCTGTAAGTCAAAACAGTGGTCTGTCTTCCTCAGGAAAAGTACAAACTAATAAGTTTAGTGATAATTAAAAATTTGCTTGAGCAAGACTTTTTGTTAATTTGAGTGCAGAAGCAGTCTATTACTAATATAGACTGTAGAAGAATAAAAGTATCATAAAATATGGCTTCCCCACCACTGTTCTCCATGTTGTCTCTGAATGGAAAGGTATTTGGTGATATATAGATGACAGAACCGATCATATAACAATAAACCACAGCAAAGCTCTTGCATGTTAAAAACTAATAAATACAAGTAGATAAGACACTGTCAGTTTATATAGTTCATCATACTCAAGAATGCATTATTTTCACAAGAGCAGAAATTGAATCCTAGAAATGTAACCATCAGAGGATAGTTTCATTCTAAGAAGAATCATCAACCTTCTTCTAGGCTTCTAAGCTAAAGGAGGAATAAAAATGGTTTGGAGAATCCCATGTGACTTTCATCATATGATTGCTTTACTATCATATTTATTTCCTAATTTACTGTGCATTGGTTAATGTTTGTTTCAAAATAAAGAGGTGGTATTGAGTTGAAATAGCCATTCCTACATAAACAAGCCCTTGGATGTAGAGAGTTAAAAATTAAGTTCATAGTTCATAAGCAAATAATTGAAAGATGAGCATGCAATTGCAGGCCATATAAAACCCTATTAAAATATGAAATACTAAGGCTTGAGAATTATTTTTAAAGAGTTTCTCCATGTATAAAATAACTTATGTCAAGAATATTCTAATTCTGAATTTTAAATGTAATGCATAAATGTACATGTAAATATAAATGAAACTTCAAAAAGAATAATTATTACAACTTTAGGAAAAAGTAAAAAAAGTTACTATGATAAATTGACAGCAGAGATTATAAAAAACCTGAGTCAAGTTATTCATCGACTGGAAGGATCATAGGTAAAGCTATCAAAAGTCATTGCCAATTTCTGAATACTGTTGTTACTATTTTATTTTTATGAAGATTTATTCCTATATTTGAATAAGGGTACATAACATTTTGGAATAGCGATCCTTTAAATATGACATTAACATTATAAAATCCAAATGGTATATTTACATTTTTTTTCTACTAGATTCCTAATCTCCCTTTCCACTGGGAAGAGACTGCATTACTATTAAATTGGTGAAAAATTCTGGCTTAAAACAAAACTAACCTTTATATCTAAACCTCTTTTTTCATACTTTTCTTAAACCGTTAAGTTGACTTAAAAGTCATGCTCTTGTAGCTCATACTAAGCTGTTAAAAATCTTACCTTTATCAATAAAAAATGAATTAAACAGAATAGATAAGAATATTGCAACCTATGGTAACTTGAGTTAACTCTATTAAAATGTATCTTATCAAATATTAAAAAGGTAAATACAAGTACAAAGTTAGTAGCTGGTCAAATATAGGAACAGCTTAAATGCTTAAAGAAAATACCTTAGAATGGTAAAGAGGAAGAATTTGAGCCTTTGACCTGTCAACCATTGCAACAAAGAAAGGAAACTCAGTTTAGAAATGTAATAAATAGAAACTGAGTGATAGCCATTAGATACTAAATAGCCAGCATACATTTCTAAACAAAGATTGGTAGTCCCAATACCTCTTGGTACAAGTAGCATAGCATGACAAGAGGCGGTAGCTTACACCTGTAATTCCAACACTTTGGGAGGTCAAAACGGGTGGATTGTTTGAGTTCAGGAGTTCGAAAGCAGCCTGGGCAACATGGCGAAAGCCCATCTTTACAAAAAAATACAGAAAAAAAAAAAATTAGCCGGGCATGGTGGCATGCACTTGTAGTCTCAGTTTCTCCGGAGATTGAAGCGGGAGGAATGCTTGAGCTGGGGAGTTGGAGGTTGTTGGCATGATCTTGGCTCACGCCACTGTACTCCAGCCTGGGTGACAGATTGAGACTTTGTCTCAAAAACAAAAACAGAAAGAAACTTATCTTATATGACTCTATCTTCGTTTTTATGGCTTGAATCAACCAATACATTTTATCAAAAGTACTGAGATCTTTATAGCAAACTAAGGAAATTTCAATAGAAAATAAAAAGAAAATCTAAACATGTACTCAGAATTTCCACATAAATGTCTCAAGAAGTTTGCAGATTTAAGACACTAACAAAATAAATAACATTGCTAGAATTTATCTTTTAACAGAAGAAAGATGCTGCTACAACAAATAGGTCTATCTCTGCACCCAATTCATATTTAAGAATACATCAAAGATGAAAATGTTGAAACGTACAATGTTTAAATTAGTGGGAAGAGTATGTGTGACTAAAATCTGCACCTGGCTCTGCCATTTACAGCTATGTAACATGTCATGTACCTCTCTACATGTCTGTATACATGTCTGCAAAGTGAAAGGGATTGTCTCATTAATTAAATTAATGCTTAATGTTTTGGTTTTGAGAGGTAAGGAGTAAGGATTATTTGAGGCAATGTATATAAAGATACTTTTAAAAAAATCAGACGTTGCACAAATATAAGGTATTGTTACTATGCTTAAAGTACTGTTAAATATATGAAGTGGGATTTATGTAGCAAAGAATAGAGATCTGGTAACCTAATTAAGATACAAAAACTAGGCTATACTAATTTTTTTTAATGACATAAAGTTGGAGTTTGTCTCTAAAACTTGAAAATTTGACTAGATATTTTGAAGGTAAGAAGCAGCAAAAATTAGTGAGTGAGTGATTTTTAAGCATAAAGAATTAGGGTTGGGCTTTGTTTCTAGACCTCTGTTTACACTGAATACTTTCTGCTCAGAAATTGGTCTGAGAGAGAGAGAAAAAAAAAGTGAATTAGCCCTTTATGGGATTCCAAAAGGAGGTCAGTGCCTTCCTTAGCATGTCTCAGATTACTCTGGGAAAGTGCCACAGTAAACTGTCAGGGAGAAATCATTTTGAGGTGTGACTGCATCAGGTGCCACAGCCCTAGCATAGACACACAGTTGACTGCCCACTGAGATCCCTGGACGTATGTGGAAGCAATGGGCACTGCGATTTGAATGGGATGGATTTGCTAATTGATGACTCAAATTGCCCCCTTGCTAAAATCTACTCGAGTCTAGACACAGATGAAACTCAGTGTGGGCCATGTACTTAGGAGCTGTGGTTGCCACTCGCTGAAACCCATGCTCACAAGCACAGGAGGTGAAAGCCCCTTGTGCAATCTCACTTGGTTTGACGTCAATGGAAATGCATGTTTTGTAAAAAGCAGGTATCATATCTGACTAATTACCGACCTTCTGGCTCTTTTACACAAGGAGAAGTTCACGATGTGGGTCCTAGCAGCATTTCTTTCAGGATTTCAAGGAGAAAGTCTTATGAAACCCTCCGATTATGACTCAATTTAATGTATTAATCAGTATAGAGATAGCTCAGTGCTCTCACTGATGAATATGAGCTTAGCTTACACCTCTCAGTGGCCTACATGATACTCTTTGTAAGAAATGTACCAATATTTCTCTGTGGTGGTTTAGTTGTTATTTACATGCTAATAATTAGAATCTCCATCACCTTCACCTGATTTCTTAATAGGCAGGCTGGCCACCGAACTCCGATTTTGTAAGAAATGACCTTGTTTTGTGTTTATAGCTAGCTCTGTGGTAATATAAAAGATCCAAAAGATTGGAACAAAAGGAACGATGGTATATTTAGAACACGTAGTGAAGGGTCTCATTCACAAATGCCAAGTTATTTGAATATGTCTTCTTAGAAAATTAGGAAAGTATTCAAATATATTGAAAACAAGTTGATGAAAACCATCGCTTTGTTTCCTGTGATAAGAAAACTGAAGTGAAAGCATTTCTAGCCTAGATTTGTAATGAACACATACTTCTCTGAATCAGAACTCTTAAATTAGTCCTGATGATGGGCAAGGCTGAAATCTCTATTATGAAACACTTCACCAAAAAAAGTCAAAGCCAGTCATCCTTTAAAATGGGTATGTTAATGACACTAGAAATATCAAATTGGAGCAGATAACAAATGGCTTAACACAGAAAAAGCATCATATGGAGCTTTCCCTAGGTAATTTATTTTCCATTAATGAAAGTATTTAAAGTGGATATATATCAGACAATATCTATATCTATATATCTATATTTATATCTATCCATCTATCTCTTTATTTACAATCTGGGGCTATAAATAATTTCAGAGTACAAGTTTATTTTAGGTAAACGGCCTTTAGTAATATCTATTGAAAAATTTAGATACTACTGTTTCAGAATAACTGTGAAAAACAAATGACTATACTCACTATGGCAACAAGGACTTAATTGGCTAGGTTACAGGGAGAGTAGCAAAAACTAGACAGAACCTTGAGCTTCAAAGTCAGATTCTACCCAGGTATGCTTGGGTTATATGTTTGTTGTCTTGAAGACATGATATCTCTTTCAGCAAACAGCCATCATTATTTTATTTCTGTTATAAAAAGAGATGATATTACTTAAATACCTCTTTCCAAATTACACTTACTGTCAGAATACAACTTTTTTCTTTCCTGTTAACTATTTCCACATTTTTACACTGCTTTTTTGGAAAGTTTAAGACATTTTTCTCTGCATGTAATAGTCATAACTGTTCTCCCACTTCTCAGAGAGCAGCACAGCGTGAGGGGTATAATGCATACTGCTTGCCTGGGATGTGCTAAATGTAGCCAAGAAAGGGGTGTGTTCCTGCCCTTGATACAAGTATAAAGTGATGGAAGCACATTATAAACCGAGAGCAATCAAAAGGAAAGGATGGATAAATTAACCTAAAATTATATTAACATAATTCACTTTCCCTCAAACATGATTTTTTTTTTCCATTTCAATCTCCAAAAGTTGGGAATTTGATCATTGTTTCTTAATATTATCAGCCTTTATCTCTTTCATTTTACTTTTGAATTCTCATTACAATTTTAAAATACTAGTTTGACAAAAGACCTCCAAGAAGGCTTCCACTTATTTAAAGGAAAGTGTGGTATGATAGTATACAAATAAAGTCTAGATATTTGGGTATTCATATTACCATCTATGCATAAGCACGGACTTATTTGTAAGAAAACTCTGATGTGTAATGAATGTCATTATTAAGAAAATTCTTATCAAAAGTAATTGAAAGAATACATGGGAAATAATGGACTTTTACCATGAAGGGGTCACTTCTCTACAGCGTACAGCCTCATTGAAAAGTATATAGGACTTTTAAGATTTAATGTTATATTAGCCTGCTTTTATACTGCTGACAAAGACATACCGGAGACTGGGTAATTTATAAAGGAAAAGCGGTTTAATGAACTCACAGTTCCACGTGGATGGGCAGGCCTCATAATCCTTGACAGAAGGCGAAAGGCACGTCTTATATGGCAGCAGGCAAGAGAAAATGAGAACCAAGTGAAAGAGGTTGTCCCTTATAAAACCATCTGGTCTTCACTACCACAAGAACAGTATGGCGGAAACTGCCCCGATGATTAAATTATCTCCCACTGGGCCCCTCCTACAACACATGGGAATTACGGGAGCTACAATTAAAGATGAGATTTGGGTGGGGACACAGCCAAACCATATAAAATGCCCTCATCATTTTCCAGATAATTGTTCCAAAATCCTCTTAATATCTTCCTACATTTCCCCATCCAGCCCTGTTCCAACCTGTTCTCCACACTTTTCTAGATGAATCTCACAAAGTCTCCATGAAAATCTGACTGAATCATACATCCTTGCATAAAATCCTTCAAAGGCTGGTGCTGGTAGCAGCAGCCTGCCTAACAGCACGGTTTATAAGGCTTTTCCTGATGTGGAGCCTGCTTAATTCTGCAGTCCCATCTCTCAGCACTGTGAGACTCTTCACTGAAGCTTTTCTGAATTATTTTTCTTACCTTAGTCTTCTAGCTTTATGACTTCAATGCCTTTGCAAATGCTTCTTCCACACTTGAAACCCCAACTCTTCTCCCCTGTCTGCATACTTAACTCCTGCTCACTGTTCACCCCCTTCTCATGATGGAATCTGACATCCTCCTTGATATTAATGTAAGATCCTCTGCGCACTACACTCATACTACCTACCATGCTTTATTGTCATTATATATTTTGTATTGCTCTTTTAATAAAATATAATTTCCCCAAGGGCAGGGATAATATAGTTTCTGTTTTCATGACTAGCTTGTTAGGTTTTATTGGAGGCAGTACTGACCAGTAGCTATGTGGTTTTATTGGAGGCAGTACTGACCAGTAGCTACATGCACAGACACTGCGGCCAGAGTGCGTGGGTTCAAATATCAGTGCTACCACTTCTTAGCTGTGTGACTCAGTGAAAGTTATCTAACCCTTCTGTGCCCCAGTGTCCTCATAGATAAAATGAGAATAATAAGAGTATTTACCTTATAGCATTGTGAGGATCAAGTAAATTAACATATGTAAATGCTCAGAACATGCTTCGTACTTATATTAGTGTGAGCTGTCATTCTGGCTGCAGCACTTCCAGTGTCTGACTCACAGAAGGTGATGCACACAACTCTGTTGTAAAAATTAAAGGATGAGGAAATAACAAATATAAAGCTTTTTCAATTATCCTCTTTTTATTGTCTTGTCTTCTACCCTTTATATTAATAATTGATCCATTCATTCAACAAGTATTTATTATCTACACTCATAGAACTGAGGATTATCTTTAAAATACCCACTTCATTTTGTGGAGGGCTTTGGAAAAAAAGTACCTGCCAGAAAAATGATAGACTTGGGTGAAAACTCATTCTCCTAGAGTGCTCATAATAATAGCCTCCAGTTAAGTTTATACTGGGAGCTCTCTGGGGTCTTTCCAAAGGTGAAGAAAATGATTACAACTTCTGATTTTTTTTTCATTTCCAATTTGTATGAGCTTTTAAACTTCTTTTAGCACTTCACCTAACTATTATGAAATCAAGATCAAAGGCAATTTCTTAAAGAAAAAAAAGACGTAACTCTACTGTGAAGCTAGTTGTTTCATAAAACTACATCATCTGAAAAACCACATAAAAGAAGTGACCAAGAGAAAAGATTGAAGAGCTCACAAGAACAGTCAGAAATTTCTATGAAATTAGAACTTGTTTTCAAAAAACCCAATTAAAAACAACAATGGACATGATCAAGCATACTATTGCCCCATTCTGCACTTTTTAACTTTCTTTCAAAGGAATGTGCTAAGCGAGGCTGACTTTTTGTAACTCTATTTCCCATTGCCTTCCAATATGCTTTTCATCTTGTTTTGTATATGTTCTCTTCGGTCTTGAACCCTGTTTCGGGGGACATAAGATTCTGGTAACACTGGAGGTGAATGATCTGTATTCCCTGTGTGCTGTGAGTGTGTGGAGGCCTTTCTGGAGAGTCATGAGAGAACAGAGGTTAAGTGTCTCTGTCTCCAATCATTTCTTTCTGTGCATCTCTTCTTTCCTCCGATACTTTCTGGCTGTGTTATTCCACCAATGTCATAGGCCCTATGTCCATGGTGGCCATAATACAGGTTATGAGTTATCTCTCTATCTGGTTAACAAGGTCTAGCATAGCATAGGGTGGCTGTAGGCACAGGTAAAGTAGCCCATGACAGGTGGAGGTTGGGGTTATTTGCTTTGAGTTTCACTGTATCCCAGCATGTGGTGAAGCCCTGGTACTCAGTTTCTACTCGGTGAGTGCCTGCTACATGCCAGGCATTGTGCTAGCTGCTGGGTATTCAAAGATGAAAGGCAGTACAGCCCTTTCATGTACTAGCTCAGTGACCTGGGCTAGATAATTCATTCTCAGCAGAAATGTCTTCATTTTCAAAGAGGACTGATGCTCATTCTATAAAGCTGTCGTAAGGATGAAATGAACAAGGCTCTAGTACAGTCCTTTGTACATAGTAGGTGCGCAAAAATGATAACCGTTATTTTTGGTGATGATAGTGATGAAGATGAGGAGGAGGACGAGAATGACAAGTCATCCTAGCATTCCAAGAGCCTAATGTCTAGTGAGGTTTGATGAACACACGAGTTTCCCATACCTAATTATTGTGCTTGAAACTTCGAAGACAGTGTAAACTATGACGATTTTTGAATTTGTTTTCTTCTTAATTTTGTATGATGGGTCCAAGAGTAAGCTATTGAATGATCAAAGATGCCACTTTGAGAATGACAATTCTGATTCCTGCACAAGTGATTCTCAATAACTGGGGAGCGAATACAACTCTGCTGGTAAAGAGAATCCCAGCAGAAAAGGAATGTGATTCTCACAGAAGACACAAGGTACTTTATATGTTGATCACCCTAACTTAAAGACAGAGAAGACTGAGGTTCACCAGAGCTAAAGCCTGTATATGCAGAGAAGAGAGACTTGCTTAAAGAGGCTTCCACTGTGGGAATGAGAAAAAGCCCTTGAGAAGATGCTGAGCTTCTTCTCACAATTAACATAAAAGGAAAGATTTGTAGGGAAGCTTAAATCAATTACATTTTTTCAGTCAGCAACGTTTATTGTGTTCTGATTACAGGCCAGGAAACATGCTCAGGCTGCTAAGGAAACAATGATACACAAAAATCTGAGTTCTCATTGTTTCAGGGTTCATAGGTTAGTGAGGAACTCAGGGGAACTCAAACTAAGACCCTGTGAGACGGAATAGAATGTTGGGGAAGGACAACCCAGATCTGAAGGATGAAGAGGGGCTAAGAAGTCTAGGCACAGGGAACTGTGTATGCAGATCCTGCAATACGTACACAAGATACTGGCAAGTGTGTGGAACAGAAAGCTACTCAGGTGGCTGGAGAGCAGCTAGTGGAGTGATGAGTGGCTGCAGACAATGCTGCAAAGGAAGGCAGAAAAATCTGATCATCATGTTCTTCTAGGAAAGCAAGGAGTACATATTGCTAGTATTCTGTAGCAGAGAATGACATGGGACTTGGAAAGATGAACATCGTGACATTTTATGCTGATGAGCTTCATGTTTTTTCTTGCCCAAGGAGTTTATCATTCCTGCAGATGGGGTTTTGGGTATATTCAAGATATAGCCCCTCCCTTTCTCCCTTGCCAAACACCTTCAGTGACCTGCTTAATATTCACGGCATTTTTTAGAAATCCAGATTCCTTTTCACAGTATACATGGCCATCTCAGTCTTGGGTTTTACTCTCCATTCTGTCAACTATAGCCTCATGGCTGGCCTTTAACAGACTGCTTAAACAGTCTTTGCTCTTCTTCATCTGATAAAAGAAATAACCACCTCATAGAGACATTGTGGATATTATTTGAGCAAAGATATGCATTAAGCACTTAACTCAGCATTTGACCCGTAGTAATAACTCAACAAATGATAATTTTTTAGCAGCAAAATAACAATGTACATATTAGAACACCTATAATTAGAAGGAAAACATGCGCCTAAAAGATTCAGCTAAGAAATTTCATTGCTATGTTCAAGCAGAAAAATCTGTGTCCTTTCAGGGTTGTAGGGCACTGAATATGTGAAATCAAGTTTCAGAAGCACCTATGTACTCCTGATAAAAAAAAAGTTGTGAATTTCATATGAACATATAATTTACAGATTTTTTTTAAGACCATGGCTCAAATATGCACCTTTGTGTATAACTGCTCTGCTTTCTGATGGGTAACAAACAATAAAATCTAGTTAGGTTTTCATTCTATAATACTGCCTTTATTTAAATCTGATCAAAGCCTCAAATATATAGTCTGGTATTAGAGTGTGATGGCTTCCACACTATGCCTGTGCATGTTTAGAAGAGCCTCCTAGAGGATGGACTTCCTTCTGGAGGTAAATAACTAGCGAGAGCTGCAAAACTGAGATCTGTAATAAAATACCTTGAATTCTGATTTTCCAACTTGCTCAAGTATTCTCCAGTTGATGCTATGTCCTGAATTAAATTTGAGTTACTGATCATAAGCATTTGATTTTTTTTTATGCCTATGATGCATTTCATAGGGTTAAGATAACTCCTTGAAATAGAAATTATCCAAATGGGAAAGCTTGGGTGAAACTATATGGATAAGCAATTCTGTCCTCCTACAAATTCGCTCCTCTTAAAAAGTCGTTAAAATTCTTTTGCGGCATATTTGAAGCATCCTGTAAGTAAGCACATTGCTGCTTGAGGAAGTTGCTGTTGGAAAGGGCCCATTTTCATGGTTCGTAATAAAGAAATACTGCAACATTATGAAAGAATATTCACCAACTGGTGTGCTCTCAAAAAAGTATTCACAGCCATTGTGTATGATTTGTGAATAAAATAAAACATTAAAATGAGCATTCACAATATTAGCATGTTAATCATACACTTCCATATGGTGCTTACAGTTGTCTCCATTGTGTGCATTCAAAGTTTTTTGATTTTAAACTTGTACAAGGACTTTATAAACACTTGGTAACAATCATTCATTGTCTTAGCAATATGTAGCTATTCTGACCTAAAGCTAGATGAGACAAAGTATGACACTGGTGTGCTGTAAAAATTGAAATACTTGGTTCTGGTTTAAATTTTTAGGTTTTGGGGTTACTTAACAGGAAGAATATACATTTCAATACTAGCTAATAATTGCAATTTAACAGTGGGTAATAAAACCATTCTTTTTCAAGAGTCAAATCACTTACTGAGCAATAATCAGCTATCAAAATTATGTCATGGGTTGCTGGTCCACAAACTCAATCAGATCTTTGTGTAAAGTGTACTTTCACATTTCCATTCTTGTGTCCAGAGTCAACAAATGTCAACTCTCTAGGCAGGAGCTGATGCAACCCTTGAGACTTGTTTCCTAAATATGGCTTTTGCACAAAGGTATTAGAAAGCTCAATGACGTTATATTTATTGAATTCTTACTGTGTGCCACTAAGCTAAACTCTCAAATGAATAATCTTATTTAATTCTTACATATCAATGAGTTAGGTACTATTTTTAGCATTTCCACTTTAAAAAAAAAACTGATGTGCAGAGATTAAAGAGCATGGCAAATACACAGTGCTGGTGAATGGCAGGAGAGGCACTTGGAGCCAGCTGTCTATATCCAAAGTCCACAACTTTACCCCCTGTGCTCGACTGTGTTTTTTTGGTCTACATCAAACTTTTCATGACCTCTTTTACTGCCCAAAAAGCCAATCCAGTTCAGGAAAGAACAAGCAGACTGGAACATTCTGCATAGTGCTCACGTTACTGCCACATTATACCCCTGGGCACTGACCTGTATTTCATCAAATTTAATACATATTGATGCTGGAGTTTTTTTTATCTTATCAAAAGGTTTTCACACAACTGTATCACATCTATCTCATGACTGATGGTAATTTTGAGTTGTCATTGCTTTTAAGACATATCCTAACTTCTTTGTGGTTAACTTTTTAAAAAATTAATGTTTTAAAGTCAATGTAGTATAATAAATATTGATTAGTGTTGTCAAAGCCCTTTAATGTAGTCTGGGGCCTTCCTCAGTAGTCTAATTTTGATTTACCTGTCACTAACATATTTTCCAAGAAAATAATCATTTAATTCTAACAGAGCTTAATCTGCTTTTTCAAACCATGCATCATGTTTATTGACTCATGTGTGACTCCCATCCAAGCAGCCACAATTAGAGTTGGCCACATTCTTTTTCTTTCCAGAATTAAATATACATATTTAATTAATTAGTATATATGCATATATATATATATATATGTAGTGACTGTAGAACTTAGTAATTGGTGACATGTTTCATGTTAACTGCTTGAGGTGAAAATAATTTTGAACGTTCAATGATTATATAATCACAGAATATTGAGTCTGAGGAAATCTTTACATTCCAGCTGGTTCAATTTCCCACCCTGGGTAGGAATTCTTGGCTCTAGATCATCATCCAGTGTTGGTGGCTGTGATATATGATACAGCAAATAACATTCTCTATTGATATAGATAGGTAAAATGTGATATATTTTATGTTGCAAAATAAAAGATTTAAAATATTGGGTACAATATGTTGCAAAATCTCCACCAGTTATCTTTATTTCTTGTTACATGTGGTAGCAACAGCACCAAGTGCCTCAGGGCCTAGACATCTCAGTGATGACTGGCCCTAGGAGACCACCGCTGAGTCCTGATTGCTGCAAATTGGGCTGGCAAATAATACCTGCCTGTACTTAATGCAGTATCCTTGCAACAGCGAATCCTGC
This sequence comes from Papio anubis, assembly GCF_008728515.1. Lineage (NCBI taxonomy): Eukaryota > Metazoa > Chordata > Mammalia > Primates > Cercopithecidae > Papio > Papio anubis. Next base: position 85,912,324 of record NC_044983.1, on the reverse strand, counting down.
TGTGCCCCTATGGGTTCCCTGAATAGCAGCCTCTTGAGTATCTTTTTGACAAGTTCTCTTTAGTTGTCACTGCAGGCCTGGTGTCTGGCCAAGCTTTACATCCATGCTGTTAGTGATTTTATTATTCTGGTCAACACATTTCTGCAATAATGATAAAGTACCAATTATGGAATTCTATATTGTTTTGTTACGAATAATAATTAAATGGCTATGAACTATAATTATAGCTGCCACTTTTTTATTGACCACTATGCTAAGTGTTTTGTAATACATTGTGTCACCACTATCACTTATTAAGCTTTCATAACTTACCCGTAATCAGACTACCTGACCTAATGCCCAAATTTTCAGCCTCAACCCTAACTTACTGGAGAGAAGGAAAGATTGTGAAACTTGGTCTAGAGAATTTATAGGAAGTGTGTAAGTAAATTCACACAGCCAACAAGGGGTGAAATTCAGACTTGTGTTACAAGTCTTGCTTTTGGTCCATAGCTCCTTCTAAAACTCAGCATTTGATGAAACACATGAAATTTTTGGATACATGGCTGGCTTACTTCTAGAGTAAATAAATTTAGTCTTTGATATTACATCCATTTTAATATGTCAGAAATTATACACAAATGTCTGTCTTTGTCTATTTGGGTTGCTCTAACAAAATACTATAAACTGAGTATACACACAACATAAATTTATTTCTCACAGTTCTGGAGGCTGGGGAGTCCAAGATCAAGGTGCCAGCAGATTTGGTGTCTGGAGAGGGCCTACTTCCTGGTTCATAGATGGCCATCTTCTCACTATAAACTCACAGGACAGATGTCTAAGATTGAACTAAAAGTCAGAATCAGGAATGATTGGTCTGAAAATGCTGGATCCTATTTCTGCAACTCCTCCCAAACTAAAGCAGTGGTACCAGGTGACTCAAAAGTCATATAACTGCTTCTAAGCTTACAAATACAGAATTAGAATGACAAAGCCAATATATTTGAAAGTAGAATAAAATCCATTCCTAAATCATACCTGTGTCTTTGTGTAAAAGGTATAAACTAAATTTAAGTATTCACTAATGAAAGAAAAATTAAAGCTGTCTATCTAACCAACATCTCAAGAAAAAGTAAATTATAATTCAAATTTATATTCTTGTCTTTAAGTTATAAGGAAAAGGGTGGTTTAACGTGTATAAAATAAAAGTCAATTACAAAATAAACCAGAGAGAATAAAAGTTCAAGAGAAGGAATTGGGAAATTGCTTCTTCATTTGATCAATGCTGGTCCCAAAGAACAACTAAAAGAATATTGAGGCTATGAGTCAAGATTGACAGTTCATTAATTGACATTTACAACTTTGTTGACACTTAGTAGACTAAAGTTAGTTTTTGGCTTCCCCAGATGACAGAATATTTTTTCATCATTAAAAGCCCAGAGGGCCCTGGATTTCATAGTATTTTATTCTTAAGAATATTAGTTCTTTCAGCAATCATTTAAAATATCACAGTGTCTCCTATGAGAGCACTTATATTTCATTGTGTTATATTTTATTGTGTTACTCTCTGGGTTATGACCTTTCAAGTCAATTATTTCCCTCTCCCTTCCCAGAGGCAATCTCATCCTGATTTCTATCACCATGGATGGTTTTGCCTGTTCTAGAACCATATAATATGCACTTCCTTCTTCCTGTTTTTTTTTTTTTTTTTTTTACTCAACATAAATATATTGAGGTCCATCCACGTTAATACCTTTATCAGTAGTTAATTTCCCTCTGTGTGCCAAGTAGTAGTCCATTGTATGAGTATAGTACAATTTCTTACTCATTTTTCTTTTGATGGCCATTTGGATTTTTTCCATTTTGGGGCCACTATGAAGAAGAACGTTTCGAAGATTATTATTCTTCAAGTTTTTCTTTGTTGGTTGGTTGGTTGCAGACATATGTTTTCATATATTTTGAGTAGGTCCTGTTAATATTTTCTCTCCTCACTGATTTATTTTTATTAACCATTTTCAGAGAAAAAATCCTCAGTTTGAAAAGGCCTGAAATATTTCCATTAAAAAAATAGAAAATATATTTTGTTAATAAAACCAGGACCAGCCAATGAGAAAGAATTAACAAACTAATATTACTTGAAATACACATTTTGCTGGTCTATCTGTTCTTATAAGATTTTAATGAGAAAATAGTATATTGTCCTTGTCCTAATAGAACTGATAATCTGATTTTTACTTCCTGCACCAGGAGACACTCAGGGTACTAGTTAGAACATTTGCCATGACACATTTTCCAATGTCAAAACCTTAATATATATTAGGAAAAAAGGGGGGGAAATAGAAAAGGAAGAAAACACTATTTTTGTGTTTTTTTGTAACATATGTTGTGTCAGATATTTTCACATACTTTTTGTAATAATAATTGTAACAAACAGCTACCAAACACGGAATTTGTTTTTTTCCAGGCACTGTGCTTCATACTTTGTAGGCATTTCCTCATTAAATTCTCAGAGTTCATGTAATTTTTCCAAGATCATGAAACTAGTAAGTAGTACAGCTAGCACTCAAATCCAGTGCTCTTTGAATCCAGATTCTGAGCTCTTCCCACTATGCAATCCTCACTCCCATTTTTATCATTTATTACTCATAAGACCTCTGCAAGATAGCTGTTTCTAAACTCCTTTGCCAGTGAAAACACTGTTGCCTGAAGAGGTTACATGATTTGCCCATAGTGTGGGTTACTGTTTCTTAGTGACATACAATTCCTAAATCTATTTCCTAGAAATGTCTAACTTATTGCTAATAGTGGTGAGAGAAAAATATGAAAGGCTTATAATCTGTATCTTTAACATGCAGAATTTTATGTAACACTCCACAAAAACTCCTTTGTTATTTAACATGAAATGATAGAAAGTGAGAAAAGAAGGGTAGAAACAGAAATTGCTATCTCGAAAGGTCCCTGGCAGCTTCAGAATTATAGCATGGACCCTGCCCTTCTTTTGCAGGTTATGGCTCCCCAAGAAAACAAGGTGATGACGTGTGCTCTTTAAGCTGCACCACTGCCTTCTTAGGCTGCCCGCTCCTTATTGTGACCATATCTGTGCTTAGACAGGAAAGACAAAAGCAAAGACACAAATTTTGACAAGAGAAATGGTTCCTAATTTCCTCCATGCAATAGACCCTATTCATGTTAGTCTTGTCAATCAGATTATGCAACAACAAAAGAACAATTCATTTCTTGCCAGAGAAGAATGCTAGTGAACGATTCTGAAAATCCAGAAGGCTTTTGATGTGACAGCTTTAGCGATTCCACTTACCAACAGTGTAATAAACTGAAGCAAGGCTGTGATAGTGCCAATCATAAGAAGCAACTCCCTAAACAGAATGATATGTCCAGGATTCAGAACATGTTGATTATTTGTGTTTTAAAAGAAGCCATTGTCTGACCAAAGGCTAGCAATGTGAATAAATGATTACAAAAAATAAAAAGACAGTAATTTGTTTCTTGCTAATAAACACCTTGAATGAATGGTTTATGAAAATTATTCAGGGTCACTGACATTTTGATTAATGAAAACTGATAGGTGGGAGACATTTTTTATGACTTTGAGAACTCACTCCCATAGAACCCAGATACACATTCCCTGATGCTTTGTAGGTGACTATCTATGGAGTACCATTCAAAAAGTGCAAAGCAGATTAAACAATTCTCTCCAGATTCTTATACCCTCTCTCTTTTCTCTCATTCCATCCCATTAACCCATAAGCATGTACGCACATAAATACATACACACAAGCTTTAACTAAAGGGTACCACTAACACAGATTGGTTCTTGGAGGGGCTCCAGCCTAGAAGGCGTTGAGGCCTGGGTGCAAGCCCAAATTGTTATGATGCCTAAAACTTATGTGCTATCTGAAGGAGAAGCATTACAAGGGGACAATTCCAAAGTGCCTGTGTTCCAACTTTAAAGGGTTTTATTTGCCGAAATTAACTAAGTTTATATTTTCAGCCAAAAGGCTGATGACGGCACAAAGGAAAAATTAAGTTAAATAATAGAAAAATAAAGATGGCTACATATCTTGCATGCCTTCATCTGAGGGTGGCGAAAATGAAAAGGTCTTCAGATATCTGATCTCATTTGAGCATAGGATTCATGCTGTTCAATAGAACTTAGTGTCCTGATGAAAATGTTCTATGTCTATCCAGTATGTTAGCCTATAGCCTCATGTAGCCATCAAGTTCTTGAAATGTGGCTAGTTTAATAGAGGAACTACATTTTAAATTTTATTTAATTTTTAATTAATTTAAATATAAATGTAAATAGCCACGCATGGCTAGTAGCTATCATATTAGACAATATAAATCATTGTCTTATCTCACTGTATTTTACAAATGAAGAGACAAACTCTGAAATGCTCTGAAATACATTAAAATTGTGTGGCTAGTAATGAAAGATAACATCTTGATTCCTAGACTGGAGTCCTAGGAAGTATGTTGCTTACCTTCCAACACTTTAGGAAAGATTATTTGGGCTAAGATTAAGGTTCTAGGAGAGTGAGCCTGAGCAGGGATATTTAGGAGTGGACAGGGGCATTGTCAATATAAGAGAGATTTGGAAAGGTAAGGTAGAGAGGGCCAGTGCCAACTCCACTGTTTTCACATCACTGTCTAGTACCATTGTTTCCCATGTGGCCAAATCATCATCTTCTGAGACACATTAGAAAAACATAAAATGTCAAACGCCACTCTCAGAGAACTATAGTTTTAAAGTCTCCTCTGGTCATTGTGATACATGGTCACGTAAGGAAACTACTTACTGAGATCACCCCTTGGAGAGTAAAAACCTGCAGGAACTAGTGGAGGAGTCAAGTGACCAAATGAGTGCTAATAAATATTTATTGTGTGGCTTCTATATGCTACTAAGAGGCTGTGGAGTCGCATCTGGTTTCAAATCCTAGCTCTGTTACTAGATGTGCCACTTGGGCAAGCTATTTAACCTCTTTATGCCTCAGTTTCCACACCTGTAAAATCAAGATAGAAATTATATTTTTCTCATAGAGTTTTTGTCAGATTAAAGGACATAAAGCACTTACAAAAGTGCCTGGCAGGTGGTACCTATTATATAGATTTTGGATATTACAGTTTTGTGCATGAGACCAACACTTGAACGGAAACTGTCAACATAATACAAAAGATGTTCACAGGCACCACAGAAGAGGAGCCATTAGCTCAGCAGGAGCTAACAGAAGGACAAGAGGGACTGGAGAGACAGGAAAATCAATTCCTGCATTGTCTGCTTGAACTAGACTAAGGCACTTTCAAAAGAAATCGTTTCTCTGGATTGCAGGGTATCCGTGTCTAAATTTTTTCTACTTCCAGCCTTATTATGAAGGATGCATGAAGGCCAACACAATGGGCTTTGTTCCTGCAGTGGACATTGGGTGGCCTTGCCCTGCCCAGCTGTAGCTCAGAGGCTGGGTTTGAGGCCACCCAAGGACGGACTGCCCATAAATGGGAAAACAATTATCTCCCTTTCTTTTCATTGCACAGAAAACTTCAAAATCATCTCTGTGGGTTCACATCTGTATGACTTCTACCCAAAGCGTTTATGTGTGAATATAGTGTGCACAAGAGAAATTAAGGCCACTGGCATTTCATGTTCCTGTCATGGTTTTTATGATAATATCTCATAGGGAGAAATGTCATGCTCTGCAATGACCCATTGCAGTTGTTATTGAAATTGAAGGACAACATAGTCTTCAGTTACACAACACGTGGCTAATTCAGGGAGGATTAGCATTCATTTTGTTTACTTTTGAAAAGGCAGGACTACTGCATTTCACTGATGTCCAAATAACTGGGAAAACACATTGCCTGGTGCTCAGCAGATGCTGAATAAATTTTGTTAAAAGAATGAGTGGCTGTGTCGCTGTGTCTTCCTATTACAGAGGACAAACACTCTAGAAAAACCCACAGCCATTTTTGAATAGATCCATTGGATCAGTTATTAATATTCCTTTCAATATTGCTACTGGTTTTTGTCTTCTTTATCAGATGTAAGCCTCATGTGTTGAAATACATCTGACTTATTTACTGGTTTATTCCTACAGTTTACCAAAGTATTAGGTATATAATAGATGCTCTGTAAATACACATTGAAGGAATGAAGAAGTAAAGAAAGAGGTTGCTACACTTCCCAGGTTGATGCAAGCTTTTCTTCTCTCCTATATGTTAGAGAATGATCTTCTTTTGAAATTTGTCAGGGCAATTATTAGGAGTTACTGTGTCCAGGTGAAAACCGTCTGATAGTGGTCTATTTTAAATCTTAAAGGTAGTGAAAATTTTCAGTGCAAAGAGCTACAGAATGTACCAGCAACTCTGCATGTTACTGCTTCATATAATGGAAACATAAGGAGCCTACGTCGTAGTCCCTTCCTTAGTGAACATCCGTATTGTATCTCATGCTGAAACAGGCACCATGAAAGAGGGATGGCTGGTGCCCTAAGCAGGACCTGGTTCCAAATCGAATTGTGCCAGATTTGAATTCTAACTCTGTTTATTGATCTTGCTTTACTCTAAAATATTATTTCAGGTTTTCCTTACTATCTCAGCCAAATTTCTTGCCCAGAAACTATTTTTAGGTCCCCTGAGCACCATTCATTATTCCAACTGAAGGACAGTGATTTACAGGCATACCTCATTTTATTGCGGTTCATAGATACTGCCTTTTGGTAAAACAAAAAAAAAAAAAAAAAGAAAGAAAGAAAGAAAAAAGTGGAAGGTTTGCAGAACCCTGCATCGAGCAAGTCTATCCAAAGTCTACCCGTGCCGTTTTTCCAACTCTATGTGCTCACTTCATGTCTCTGTGTCACATTTTGGTAATTCTCACATATTTCAAACATTTCCTTATGATTATATCTATTATTGTAATCTGTGATCAGTGAACTTAGTTGTTACTTTTTTAGTTGTTTTGGGACACCAAAAAAAATGCTCACGTAAGATGGAGAACTTAATCCTTAAATGTTTGTGTTCTGGCCATTCCACCTATTGGCCCTTCCCTCATCTTGCTCCCTCTCCTGAAGCCTCCCTGTTCCCTGAGAAATAACAACATTGAAATCAGGCCAATTAATAACCCTGCAATGGTTGTTACATTAAGTTTAGCCTATAGCTGCCTCCATGTAATTTTGGCCTAAAAGTTTCTCATACATAGTAAACTGTATTCTAACTGGATGTCTAAACAGACTGTAACCTACTCTTATGCCAATCATGGAGTTTCAGCCAATCACATCAGCCAGCTGTTCAAATAAGGCAAACACCCCAAGCTGTAACCAGTCCAGCTGTTTCTGTACCTCACTTCTGTTTTTGCACCCACTTTCCTTGTTCTGCCCATAAATCTTCTCTAACCACATGGAAGTGCCATAATGTCTCTGAAAGCATTCTGGCCTGGGAGAAAGCCCAATCTTGAATTACCCTTTTTTGAAGTAAACACTGTTAAATTAGAAAAAAATAACCTTAAAGCGTCATCTAAGTGTTCAAGTGAAAGGAAATTTCATACATCTCTCCCTTTAATCAAAAGCTAGAAATGATTATGCTGAGCAAGAAGAAGACATGTTGAAAGCTGAGATAGGATGAAAGCTAGACATCTTGCATCAAACAGTTGGTTAAGTTGTGAATGCAAAGGAAAGGTTCTTGAAGGAAATTGGAAGTTCTACTCTAATGAACACACAAATGATAAGAAAGCAAAACAGCCTTATTACTGATGTGGAGAAAGTGTTTGTGGTCTCAATAGAGGATAAAACCAGTTACAACATTATCTTAAGCCAAAGCCTAATCCAGAGCAATGTCCTAACTCTCTTCAATTCTATGAAGGCTGAGAGAAGTGAGGAAGCTGCAGAAGAAAAGTTTGAAACTAGCAGAGGTTGGTTCATGAGATTTAAGAAGTCATGTCCATAACATAAAAGTGCAAGATGATACTCTGGTGGTTTCTCTTCAGATCGTATGAATCTTTCTCCTTTAACTAAAAGTGCAAGGTGAAGCAGCAATTGCTGATGTAGAGGTTGCAGCAAATTATCCGGAAGAGCTGGCTAAGATAATTCATGAAGGTGGCTACACGATACAACAGATTTTCAAAGCAGGTAAAATATCCTTATATTATATTGGAAGAAGATGCCATCTAGAACTCTTATAGCTAAAGAAGAGAAGTCAGTGCCTGGCTTCAAAGCTTTTGAAGAACAGGCTGACTCTCTTATTAGAGACTAATGTAGCTGGTGACTTTAAGTTGCAGCCAATGTTAATTTCCCATTCCGAAATCCCTAGAGTACTTAAGAATTATGCTGAATCTAATCTGTCTGTGCTCTATAAATGGAACAAAGCATGGGTGACGGTACATCTGTTTATAGTATGGTTTACTGAATATTTTTAAGCCCATTAGTGGTACCTACTGCTCAGAAAAACAGATTCCTTTCAAAAATACTACTGCTCATTGATAATGCACCTGGTCACCCAAGAGCTCTGATGGAGACGTGCAAGGAGATTAACATTGTTTTCATGTCTGCTGACACAAAATCTATTCTGCAGCCCATGAATCAAGGAGTAATCTGGACTGCATGTCTTATTATTCAAAATTACCTTTTATACGGCTATAGCTGCCATCGATAGCGATTTTTCTGAAGGATCTGGGCAAAGTAAATTGAAAGCCTTCTGGAAGGAATTTACCATCTAGATGACTTTGTGAACATTTGTGATTTATGGGAAAAGGTAAAAATATTCACATTAATTGGGGTTGGAAGACATTGATTCTAGTTCTCATGAATGACTTTGAGGAGTTTAAGACTTCAGTAGAGGAGTAACTGCAGAGATGGTAGAAATAGCAAAATAATTAGAATTAGATGTGGAGCCTGAAGACGTGACTGAATTGCTTCAATCTCATAATTAAATTATAATGGATGAGGAGTTGCTTCTTCTTATGGATGAGTAAAGAAAGTTTGGTTTTTTTTTTTTTTTTGAGATGGATTCTACTTCTGGTGAAGATGGGGTGAACATCGCTGAAATGGCAACAGAGGATTCAGAAGATTACATCAACTTAGTTGGCAAAGCAGTGGCAGAGTTTGAGAGGACTGACTCCAGTTTTGAAAGCGGGTAAAATGATGTCAAAGAGCATCACATGGTGCAGAGAAATATTTTATAAAAGAAAGAATCAATTGATGGGATAAACTTCATGGTTTCTTATTTTAAGAATTTGCCAAAAGCACCTTAACCTTCAGCAACTGCTGCCCCATCAGCCAGGAGCCATCAACATCGAGGAGATCCCCCCACCAGGAGAAAGATTAGGTCTCGATGAAGGCTTGAATGGTTGTTAGTATTTTTCAGCTCTAACGTATTTTTAAATTAAGGCTTTTACACTGCTGTTTTAAACATTATGCTATTACATACTTAATAGACTATGGCATAGGGTGAACACAACTTTTATATGCAGTGAGAAACGAAAAAATTCATATCATGTATTTTATTGTGATATTCAATTTATTGCAGTGGTCTGGAACTAAGCCCCCAATATCTCTGAGGTATGCCTATAATTGAGCATTCCCATAAACTGTGATACAGGCTATGAAGGAAAACTGCAACGTGTCAGGAGACTGTGTAGCAGAGATATCTGGTCTAATGGGGTGAGATGCTCTGAAAAAAATTGCTTTAATTGCTGAGAGCTGGAGAAAGAATAGTTAATCAGGAAAGGGAGAGGATTCTGGAGGAGGAGCCTCTGGCAGCAGGAATAGAATGGCAAAGTCCAATTTGTGGGAAGGATAGGGGCCCATTCAAAGAATGGAAAGGAAAATAAAATAGGAACACAGTACAGGAAGGAGTGAGGGGTATGAGAAGAAACCGGAGAAACAAAGGGCTTAATATCAAGGTTTTCTACCTTGGCACTGTTGATTAACATTTGGGGCTGGATGATTCTCTGTTGTGGGGAGCAGCCCTTTGCACAATTTTAGCAGTACCTCTGGCCTCTACACACTAGATGCCAGTCATATTCCTTCCCTTCAGTTATAACAACTGAAAATATTTCCAGATATTGCCAAATGTTCGCCGGTGGGGGTGAAGGTGAAATCATCGCCCCCAGGTAAGAGTCACTGTTTTTGATCATGTAGATCTCTTTAGACTATGTACAGATCGGGGGCCTTTATAGGCAGAGCACTAGGAAAGTCCTGAAGGATTTCAGTAGAATCCTGTCAGAGAATGTGACAGATCTATGGCACACAGGATAAGGACATCTTCTTTCTCCTGTAAAATAATCATTTTACCTCCTCACATAGCCCCCTCCGGCTATACCAAGATAAAAACTTTTACGTGTGATTCTCATCACCTACCAATAAAATGCATATGCTTAGCTATCAGTTACGTTCAAAGAGTACCCAAACATTGCTTTTGAGCATATTGTTGTGTCATGATTGCAAAGTTATAATTATGAATCCTGCAGGGTTCATTACCAATTCATATGTTCACTAGCTTAGAACTTTCAGAAATGTGTTTTGGGGAATCAAATGTATATTATGGCTCTATTTCTGAAAGAAAGATGTTTGGAGAGCTTTGTGACTATTTGATTTTTCTTGCATTAATCAAATGACAACCCTTATTTAGCTAGAGATGCTCTTCAACTTCTTTTACCATTTTATTCCTAACACTCTTAAAGTGGTTGTATTTTTTTTTTTTTTTTTTTTACATTTGGACTTAGCATTTGGTAAAAGCAAATGCAGAACACATACTCTGGCCAAAGGAAAATTGGCCTTGATTCCAGTCTCAGATATTTAAATAAATCATCGTTGGTGGATGTATTTTTCTTCTATAGACAGAAGTAGACATTGAGGTAAGAATCTTGGCTCAGAGATTATAAGGAAATACTAAAGAGTTATGTTTAAATATGCAACTTGGCTAGGCACAGTGGCTCATGCCTGTAATCCCAGCATTTTGGGAGACCAAGGTGGAAGGATCTCTTGAGCCCAGGAGTTTGAGACCAGCTGGGCAACATGGCGAGACCCCGTTTCCACAAAAAATTAAAAAATAAAATAATAGTCCAGATATGGTGGTGCATGCCTGTAGTCCCAGCTACTAGGGTGGCTGGGGCAGGAGAATCACTTAAGCCTGGGAGGTTGAAGTTGCAGTAAGCCACGATCTTGACACTGCACTCCAGCCTGGGTGATAGAGCAAGACTCTGTCTCAAAAAGTAATTAAACAAATATGCAACCTTTTGGAGAGCTAATGGTTGATTCTTCTCAAAAGGCAGAACCTCTGAGGATTGGGTGGAGGGAGGGAGAGGAGAAGGAAAGAGGGGCTAAAGCTGCTGAAGGCAATAGGACGGAGGAAGGATAATAGAATCCAATGCTGTCATAGAGGAGAGGAACAGAAAAACACTGCATGATGTTGTTGGTTATCTATTTCATCCCTTCAGGAGAGTAGTGTTGAGTGATACAGAATTCTAGCAGGAGAAATTGACCTAAAATGCTTTAAAGAAAGAATCAGGGAGTAGACTTAGTGCCTGGCGTAGGAGTTGGTGGATGCAGAGTCTCTAACGCACTGCCTGGAAGAAGGTTCAGCTGTACATAAATGTCCCAGTGACCAACTATTCCAGTTTGTTTGGGTGTTCAGGATTTTCTGAGACACTTGACTTTCAGTGCTTCAAACCCAGACAGTCACAGGCAACCAGGACAGCTGGTGAGCCTACACACAATGACACTTTTCACAGAGGATCATGTCAAAAATGCAGGGGGTAGACACAACTTCAGTTGTGATACCAGCAGCAGCAGCAGCACCAGCAATGGAACCGATCTGGGGATGAGCCACAGTACGCAGAGCAAGTGCTGCTTGGGCTCAAGTAGTTGGCGGTGTGAGCTGTGCTGAAAGTGGCTGCAAAAAGTTTTTGTGAACTCTTCTCTTTCCCCTTAGAGCTCTACCATGTTACAGAAAGTTCTACGGAGCAGAAATAGGTGGAGGGGTGGAAAACCAAATAAATTATCCATATTTGAGATTGATTGTACATCTTTCTGGTCTCATATTTAAAATTGATACAGATTATTAAAATTATTATGGATCTACAAAAATATAAATTAATAAAAGCAGTTTGAGAGAAAGAACAATGTCTTGTAGACCAGTGGTACTCAGTATAGTTTGGTGCACAACAGACAGTCCAAAGATTTTCTTGAAGATGGAAACAACATAGGAACTGTTTCATGATGTCTTCCCAGGCTTTTATACATCTGTGTTTTCTTAGACTGCTCTCCAGGACACTAGAGCAGCAAAATCAAATGCAGACAGCAGCCCCATAAGCATAGATTCCCGTGGAAGCCAGCTGGCATCACACCCACAGATTGGTGGGTGCACAGTAGGTAGGAGGAGAGGTTTGGCTTAATGGCCAAACTGTACCTCCTTTTTATTATCCTTATTCTAATTTCTTTTAAGCCTGGAACATTTAGGCTGGAGCTTGTTTTCCTAGATAGAAGGATCCCTTATAAAAATTAGTACACGCTTGAAGTCACACTGTCCTCAAGATGCTTATGTCTAACAGCAGAAATAGCTGCATACATGAAATAGCAGCAAATATTGTAATATATAATTAAATGCAATGGCTGTTTAGAAGAAGAGATCATTAGGAGTTAGAGAAACTGGAGATTGTGGTACAGCATGGAAAGATGGCACAGATTGAGAGCATTTTCCAGGTGGGAGGAGAGACAAAAGTGAAAAGAAAAAAACAAAGAAACACAGAATAGAGAATGAGAAGGCTGAAGTTACCAAAAAAAGATGACACTTTATTATTATTATAAATACAATGATATTTATCTACATAAAGCATACATATTTATTATGCAATTATTGTGCACTCACTCTGCCACAATCAATGCCCTAAGTGACTAAAATTTATTCATTAATCTTCACAGGAGCTCTCTGTAGAGGGTAATGTTTTTGAACCATTTTAAAAATGAGGAGAGGTTCTTAGAGGGTTTGAGCAACTTGCCTGGAACCTCTTAATCTGGACTGAAAGCAATGAATCTGACTTCAAGGCCTTTGTCCTCATGAAGTAGACTCTAGGTGACCTTGATATGTGCCCAAATCAAGCCTGCATGTTGGGAAATTGCAGAGAAATATTTGGGGAGGAACATGAAAGACCTTGGCATTTATGCAGAGGCATATAGACGTGGACGTTACAAAAACAATTCATCGACCTTGTGGAAATGTAATTCTTGGTAGGTCCACATTGGTCAGAGCAAGGTCATTTTATCTGACAACCATGATAGAGAGTATCTGTGTACTCTGCCCTTTTGAAAGCTATAGAAATTCATGTGTCATGAGAAAAAGGTAATGGCTTTAAAATATGAAACAGTGTAATGTGTCTTTCAAGTGTAACCTTAATACTCACTATACATTTGCAACTCAATTTTCATATCTGCTAATATAGTGTTGAGTGAGCTTTCTACAATTCTTTACATACAAGAAAACAAACCAAAGAGTCAATACTCATAACAATGTTTTGGTGAAATATAGATGTTTACTGGTGGTACTTTAAAACTTTTGAGAAGCATCGCCTGCACGATTTACTATTTTTGTCAGTAAAATTATCAAAACTTGAAAAAAGGCAGAAAATTTTGGTGTGCTTTTTTCATATAATATTGGGGGAAAGGCCACCCAAGGACTGGCTAGAAGAATGTTCTCAGTTCATCTTATTGTTGGTTATTGACAAGAGGTCCCAGACTTAATGAAGTTACCTTACTGATAGATTTTTGTCCAGTAACAATGAAAATAATTTTCATGTAGTGAAATAAATGGTGCCAAAGACATATGATCTGTTGGACTCTAATGGAGCCTTTTTTTCCTTTTTTTTTCTGAGACAGAGTCTCGCTCTTTTGCCCAGACTGGCGTGCAGTGGCATGATCTCAGTTCACTGCAACCTCCACCTCCTGCTTTCAAGCAATTCTCCTGCCTCAGCCTCTCGAGTAGCTGGGATTATAGGTGCACACCACCACGCCTGGCTAATTTTTGTATTTTTAGTAGAGACAGGGTTTCACCACGTTGGCCAGACTGGTCTCGAACTCCTGACCTTGCAACCCACCTACCTTGGCCTCCCAAAGTGCTGGGATTACAGGAGTGAGCCACCAAGCCCAGCCCCTTTTGTTTTTATTTTTAATCAAAATCAGCAATCTTATCCTAACATTTCTTTGTTAAATCTCCTATAAATATCCTAGCATTTTAAATATTTTTGAGCCAGTCATAACACTTACTGGTTCCCTCATAAATTGAAGAGTTAAATAAAGTTTTTTAGAGTCATGATTTTTATCTTCCGATACGTATACTTTAACACTTTGAAAATATATTTTGGTGGCAGTTTTCTCACATCTGTAATTCTAAAAGACAGAAAAAGGACACCCTCTGACTGTTGGTGTGGATTTGACTCTAGAACTCATGAGTGAATTGATTTTCTCTACTTTTATTCATTGATTTTTGGAATAAGTTCATAAAATATTCTTAAAACATCTCATTCTGAAAATGTTGCTCCATCTCTTTACTTAAAATGATCTTTATGACTGGTGGGAAAATCGTGGTGTCTGTTGTGAATGGGAAATAATGAAAATGTCTTATGGTGGTAGCAGTGTGCCATTTGCTTGTATAGTAACAATCTATTTTAACATGCAGGTCTCTGATTCCACACTTGCAATTCATCAAATATTCTGACTTGTACTTATAAAAATGAAATTCTAGAAATTTATTTGGCAACATTGCCACACCTATAAGAGCACTATAATTTTTATCTGTACCCTATTTAAAAGATAGAAATAAGACTTTTGGATAACCAAGCCCTTTCTTTTTCAGGAAATAATGTGAATAAGATGACTTCAGTTCTCAGGGAAAAAAAGGAGCTTTAATGAAAAGATTTTTAAAGGGTTTGACATTTAGCTAACAATGGGGTTCAAATTTAAAATGTGGCCACAAATGTATATTTGGGTTAAAAAAAAAAAAGAGAAGAATTTAATAGACTTTAATGCATGCAAAGATATTCAAAACTATTGGAAGAATTCCAATGAAGCAAATTAGAATAAATTAAAATATTGTTCAACAATTCAATTAACCTTTCAAAATTGCACAAGTAATGTCATACTGTGCTCATGTTACCTGAATAAAATACTATATACATACAGATGGTGCTCAAATTATACCATTAGTAGCATTTTTCCGAAGTAAATTCTAACATTATTGATACTCAGCAGTGATGTTTACTATATGGAAATAGAAAAGTTCAGGATAAACCTGTTCACTAACAATCTGGGGTATTTTACCACAAACACCCCAATTTTATTTATGTATGTATTTATTTATTTTGAAAGGAAAAAGGGAAAACCACACAATTTATGAAAGCTTCCAATTAGGTACATTTTAGCAAAAATGCACATTACAGCTTGTCATTAACTAAGACTGTTTGGGTTCATAGGTTGAGCATATCCATATTGTCAGCATGAATAATAGTATGATTTTCTCTCTAAAAACATTTCTTTCCAAGATCCAAGAAATAGAACTTCCTTTTCATTCTCTGGAGCAGGGGAGTTCATTAAAAGGAATTCCAGCTCAGTACTGTCCTTACTTTCCCATCTGGGATAACTAATTCTGTCTCACTTATGTTACAACCAGCATTCTATAGTATTTCTCAAACTAAGGACTGGAGGAATTAGAAAAATTTCCAATTATATCCATTGTAATTTTTAGGAAATTGCTAAACATACTTAATTCTTAATGTAAAAATATGCCTTTTTTCAAAGGAAGAGAAATAGCATTAATGAGCACTTACTCTGGACCAGACATTGAGATATTTTATGCTATTTGGAGCTTTTGTAATTCTAATGTTGGGGGCTAGTGGGGTGAGGCATGGAGAAGTTATATAACCTGTCCAAGGACACAGTGAATAAATGGCAAAGCTGGTGAGCATCCTCAGGACTTCTAACTGCAATCTGCATGTTTTTTCAACTGTACCATGCTGCACTCAGTTCAATGAGCAATACATCAATCTCTCTTTACCCATGACCTCAGTTGAACTAAGGTATCTCTAAAGAATATTGGACAGTTTAGAAAAAGACCTTTTAGTCATGCTTTGTATTCATCCTCTCCTAGGAACATTTCAAATGTGACATGTCTAACTGCATTCTAACAGAGAGGCTAAGAAAAAAAGCGCTTGTTCAAAAACAGATTATTCTCATTGCAGAAAGCCTGGTAAAAAATGTCCCAAGCTCTGTCTCCTTTTACTAGTTCTATAACCACCCCTTCTTCTTCTGTTCCGTCTTCTTCTCTTTTGGCTTCTGGAATATAATTACACATTTCCCTCGAATCAAAGGCTCTGAGTTCATACTACCAAAAAAGAAAAGAAGACAAATATAGTATAAGACTTTAACTTAAATAAAATAGAAGAATGAAGCCTGATAAATGAGGACATTACCCATTTATTTATTGAACCTAATTAGAGATATGAATAGGAAATAGGAAATAATGTAATCCAGTGGAAGGCTAAGACAGGTAGACAGTTATATAATCATGCTATAATATTATTAATGCTCTCATAAAGGTCTACACAAATTATTTCGGAGCTCAGAGGCTGTAGAACTTAATTTTGCTTGAAGGGGTCAAGAGATTCTTCAGAAATACACTAACTGAGCTACATATTGGAGAACCAAAAGAGTTTTACCAGAGAAGCAGGTGCAGGAGGCATTTCCAGGAGATGAAATAAAGTGAGCCAAGGCATAGAGAAATGTGAAAGTGCAAAGAAGGTTGGAAAATATTGAATTGTTGTTAGAGGATACATGTGTTAGAGGATACATGGGTTAGGGTAAGGAGTAGTTATTTAAAGATTTGCTATTCTTGAGAGTTTGGATTTATCCTGCGATCAAAAGAGAGCTAAACATTGAAACATGGAAGGACATGCCTTTAATGCTGTGAAGGACTGAATGGATTTTATCTATCTAGGCAGATTTCTTGCATGGTATTAGGCATATTTATGTGATGACTTTAGGCGAAGAGTTAGTTCTTTAGTTGATATCTGAGATGTAGAAGGAAAAAGGCCCAGTCTTCCCAAATTCACCCGTATTTTGCAAAGCAATCAACTAACATCTCCAAGGCCATCCCTTCTAGACACTGCTTTCCGACAGAAGTATTATAGAGGCCAACTCTATGTAGAGTGCATACTCTATGCCCCATGGTGATCACAGTCAGCCAGGTACCTGTGGTGGCCAACTCTGTTCACATCCTTTCTAAGCCCAAGAGTGGCCTTTTGAAAAGTCTAAACAAGCCCGAGTCTATATATGAGGAACTAAATACCTTGCATTGCACCACAGAATATAACTTAGTGCAGTAAGACTTGAGTCTAAATTCTGACTCAACTACTTACTAGCTGCATTGGGTATGTTATGTAACCTCTTTGAAGCTGGGTTCTCATTTGTAAAATGAAAATATTTATCTTGCAGGGTTCTTGTGAGAATCCATTGTGATAATACATGGAAATAACAGATTCTCAATAAACGGTACCTCTGCTGCAGAGGCTTAATTTTCTTTCCTTCACCTTATAAAACATTACTCTCCATCAAGGGGAGAATCACACAAGAGAGAGAAGAAAGTTTAGCATAGTATACATGCTAATTGCAGCTTAGATACAGCATATTTTCTTTACTTTCCTGAGATTTCCTGAAAACAAATGACATTATTCCCTATCCCTTGCTGATTAGTCATTCACTGTTGAGAACAGTCATGTTGCTATGTAATAACATGGAATAGCCAATTGTCTAGTTGGAAGCTAAGAGATTTATGCCTTAGTGAAGCTGGCAGACAAGCTCATAATTTTCCATTTCCTCTGAGGGTTTTTTCATTTTCTTTGATTATGAAGCAGAAGCAGAATATTTTCAACATTAGATCGTTTTACACATGTTAACTTATTTAAACACCACTAAGGCTTTTTGGCAGAGACTGAAATTTGTTTCTCTGCTTTCAATTAACCATGGTGAGATTTGCCTGAGACTGTCAACTGACAGTTCACTGGTATCTCTTTGTTCCAATTAAAATCAGACACTATTTTGACAGAAGTCACAGTTGAGTACTTTCTTTGTCTACCTCTCATTTAGATAAATAACTCTATGCACAGAGTTTGGGTTCAATTTGTATTTGTTGAGTAAGTACAAAAATGCAAGACCGTCATAAAGATAGACATCTGGGTCATCAGCTGTGTGTGCTTGGATTATGTGCTGGTTGCCTATTTTCCTATCTGAACATTTATTAGATCAAGATCTCCTTAATGGAGAGGACCATCTCCAGTATTAGTACAGACAGAAGGCAGATTAAAAAACCATTGGAAACAAAAATATATCATAGTATCTATGGCATTTTGCATCTGCATTATTAGCATTCTTAGTGGGTTGGATAGGGTAGACCATGGAACAAATTCAGAGAATGTGGTCAGTGGAATGAAGAGGAACCATGCTAAGGACAGTCTCAGTGCACATTGGAACCTGGAGATGAAGTGTCTGCTCTCCAGGTTCTGCACTCCCTGCCAACGGTGTGACCCTGTGACTCTTGACATCTTAACAGGACCTTGCCAGGAAGATAAGTAGAAAACAGATTGGGAGAGAACCCACTTTCCATTTCCTCCGGCCCCACAATCCATTCCTTTTGTTTATACTCGGAAAAACTGAAGAAACGTCCAAGTAAGTGTGGGGCCGGAAACTTAACGTAATTTGGGAGTAGACCCTTTAAGGAAACAAATACAAAATTATATATACAAAATTAAGTATAAAAGTTATTTATTAATGATAAAAAACAATTCATTAAAATTACAGACTTTTAAAAACTGACTAAAACAACAAACATCAGAACATCTAGAAAAACAATGTAATATTTTAATTAGTTAGTGACAACTTACTTGAACAGAAATAACTGCCAACTCAACCAATATATCCCACGAAATCCAAACTAAATGTATCCAGGATTCAGTTTCCCCTTAGCCCGTTTTCAAAAATGCCTCCAGCTACTCCAGCATGACAGGATAACAGGAGAAATAATGGCAGAAGAGAAGCATGAGTCAAAGAGACGACTGTGGTTAAAATACTGGCTTTTTCAAAATGTACAATATCACAGGACTGTGATTACACTGCTAGGTCGCTTCTGGGACTTTGGAAGAGACTGCATAACTGAGGGGCCCTGAAATTTCAGCTCCATCAGCTTCACAGTAAGTCTGCCTTAGAAGGCAATTCAGGTGACAGTTTTTCATCTGTCTAATAACAGGGGTCACTACCTAAGACCTCTCAGCATCTCAAATAGCATTTAGTCAAATGAAAAACTCAAAAGCCTTCTTGGTTTACTATAAATATTGCTAGCTTCAGTTCCATTTAGAAGTTCTACAGTATGGATACATTTATTTATTTAAAATGCCAATAAGTACATGTAAAGTGTATGTATATATATCTCAAGCATTCATACATGTGAGGCAATGGTGAAAATAACAGAGAATCTTAGCCCTCAAAGGCTTACTGTTGATGGAGGATTACAAATAAGTAAATATCACAATACAAAGTGATTAAGGGATATTACAAGAAAAGTACCACATGGCAGCCTGCTGGAGGGATACAACTCCTCCACAAAGTCAAAGCCAGGACTTGAAGGATGAATTAGGAGTTTCCCAATGAAGGTGGGAAGGAAATGGCAACAGTGTAAAATTCCTCATGGAAAGAACTGGATGTAACAGAGTTCATGGCATGACTAAAAAAATTGGAAAAAAATAGATGACTAAATTGTGCTATGAGATGCAGGAATGGTATTCATGGGCATAGGTTTTGCAGAGGAGATGCAAGTGGGAAGGGTTATAGGTATAACATCAGGCAGTAACTTATGGGTCATATGAATGGGTGGGCTTTCCCACAAGAATATTGGGGAAATCGCTAAAGAGTTTTAAGCAGGGAGAGTCCTGATAAAAGCTGTATTCTTTTGTATTATTTTTCTTAAAGAGCCCACTCCCAAATTATATATTTTTGAAAAGGTGGCTCTGACTATACTGTGAAGAATGGTTGAGTGGGATTTGATTAAAACCAATAGGGACCATTAGGCGCCTTTTTTAGTAATCTAGGCAAGAGTTAATAGGGAGCACATTCAAGTGATAGTTAGGATGTATCACGATAGAACTTAGGAACTTAGGATGAAGGTAAGAGAAAAAAAGAACAAGAGGCAAGTGCTTTGCCTGATAATAGTATGCCATTCACAGAATAAGAAAACAGACCAATTTTTGACATCTTGAGTTTGAAGTTCTAAAATATATCAAGAGAGAAGATCCAGGAGGCAGATGGATAAAAGGTGGCCAGAGCTCTAAACAGATATCTGTCTTGCTTTAGAGATGTGTAAGTCCTTACTACAGAGGAATTTGAATTAATAACTTCTGACAAAATCATGGAGTGGGATGGAAGTGTGTGATTCAAACCTGATCTGGGTTCATGTTGGGTCTCACTCATCAGGTCCTTGTTCACATTCAGTTTCTCAGTTACACTAGACTGTAAACTCTATAAGGGAAGGGGCCAAATTTGCCTTGTTCATTGTTGTATGTCCAGTACTGAGAACAGTGCCAGCTACCTGGTGGATACTGAACAAACATTTGTTAAATGAAAGAATGAGTAGCATCAGTTAAAGAACAAGCAGCAGAAGAATTTAATAAAAGAGATTGAATTGCAAAAAAAAAAAAATAGTAAAAGTATCAGAATTTTTTAGTGTCATGAATTCCACAGAAAGAGAGGGTTTAAAGGAAGGAATGGTCAACTGAGTCACCTGTAAGAGAGAGGTCAAATATGAAAATGTCTAAAACACATAAATTAGATTTAACAAGAATGAAGGTTGTTGCTTACCTTGACATAAATTTCAGCTTAGATATTTGGCTATGCTGTTTCAATTGCACATGTTAGAGAGGCACAAACTATCACCTCTTTTGGAGGCTTCTCCCATCTTCAGGATCTAATCAAGTTCCTGAGCAGGTTTGGCACTCGGGAATGTTGTGGGAGGGTGGTTTTCACCTATTGATACATACAGGATGCTTCTAACTTAGACATCCCCTGTTTGTGCTTTCAGGGGCTCTTAAGTTCTGAGGCTCCCACTCGACTTCTATGCCACACTTTGGACACAAGCATCCATGGTCCCAATGGCTAGATACACAAGGAAGATATTTCTTTCTGGGGCCTCCTAAAGAGCAAGGACTTCTACCTTTGTCCTCTTGATCTACTGACCTCACTGGGAAGTGCCACACCTATGAGGCTACTTGGCCATCTTCTCTCCTACCCTCAACCCAAATGCATCCTTCAACAGGGAGAGGGAATGACAGGGCACGCATAGTAATTCTTCTCTCTCCTTTCCCATATATTTTATCTACCATCTAAACATCTTTTTTCACAATGGAATTAAAGAGAAGACTCAAAGTCACACTATAATTTCTCCCTAGTCAATCATCCTCTTGAGAAAATGATCAAAGAGGCAACTATCTGCTTCAATAGGGAGAAAGAGATGTGTGAAATATTGTAATTATTTGATATTAATAACTTAAAGATAGTTCCATTCATATAAGGACAATATATTTTTCAGAAGCTTGACTCTAAAAGAAAGGAGCATGGAAGCTGGAGGCAGATGTGGGTTTGAGTGGGGGTTTCATTTTGTAAGAAGAAAAAGACTTAAGCATATTTAAATAATAGTGGGAAAGGGCCAATAGAAAGAGAGAAGTAGAAATAGCAAGAAAGAGGGATTTATCAATAGAGCGAAGTCCCTGTGAGGGTTGTAGGGGCTGGGACCCAGATCGCTGTGGAGTCCAATAATCTTAGACTGAAAGAAGAATGTCTCTTACAGTCCAGAATGAAGGAGGGAGGGTGGTTTTATAGGCTCCTCAGCATTGTAGCAGCATCTAGTTTCTCAGAGAAGTAGAAGGCAAGGCAGCACACAGAGGTCGAGGTTTGAGGAGAATGGAGGTTTGGGAGAAAAAATCAATCCTGAGCTTTGAGGGCCCAGTTTGGGTCACTGACTGTAGTTTTAATGGTACTCGTCTTAATGGTTCTATAATTTTCTTTAGCAGAACTTGGCAGTACAGATTTAGACAAAGAGCAGGCGAACATTAAGGTTGAGCCTAGTTTGGAGTTTTGCTAAGAAAGTATAATGGATGGGTAGAAGAGTTTTCTTAACTTGTTTATTGAAAGTAAGAATAATAGGTAGACAGTGACTTTCTTTATTTGCTTAAAAATAGTTCACCATCCTGCCCAAGTCCAGTATCTTCCATTTTTCTCTTGAATTTGACACCATAAAATTATATATTTAATAGATCCCCTTAAGCCTAATGGCCCAAAAGAATTGTAGCAGCTGTAAAGCAAATTTAATTAACTGAAGTCTGATTTAGTGAGGCATATGCAGTGGAAACAACTAAGGAGTCTCTGGGAATCAGCAGAGAAGTTGAATTTATGTTCATTAAAAGGGAAAAAGAATGTTTACAAAAGTTTCAGTAGCAATACAGAGATTGAGAGCAAACCGTGTCTTGTGTTTTCTTACAAATGAGATGACATTTTGGTAATTTGTAATCTAAGCTATACATTCTAGAGGGACGTGTCTTCACTTGACACAAAAGTGAACCCTCATTAACACATTTGTGCTTCAAGTTGAGTGTGTTTTCTATTTGTGTAGACAGTTCTAACTCAATGCAATTATTTTTTTAAAGTAAATTCTTAATAAGAATTAAGTAATGAAGATATTCTTACTCTAAAATATTCAGTGATATAGAAGTATACAAAGTGAATATTTTTTCTCCTCCCTTCTCCAGTCTTACCGTCCAACTCCTCCAGAAGGAAAATTGGTGTGAGACCTACCTATATTTGTAAATTTTCTCTAATCAAAATATTGGGAATTTGTGTTCTAAAAGTGTCAGCCCAATTTATATAACCACAGATAATATGAAATTTGCCCATACTTTAGTTTTGAATGTTATCTGTTGACTTTTAATATTATTTTTGTCAATCTAATGAGAAAAAAATCATTTGTATATTAATCTGCCTTTCATTGAACACTAACGAGACTGATCATCTTTTCACTTGTTTTTATGTACATTTATATTTCTTCTGCATATAATTTTTGTTCAGTCTTTGTCCATGTTTTCAACGATATTTGTCTTTTTCCTAAATGCTTATAAAACATTATACACTGTGAATATGTATCTTCACCTTTTAAATAGGTAACAGTAAATACAGCTATATCGCTGTTTTGCTCCGCGTGTTCCTTTATGTTTTACTTTGTTTATGGTATCACTCATAGCTCAGAAGCTTTTAATTAATGTAATAAAAGCTCAGTCTTTTCCTTTATGCCTTTAGGTTGTAAATCTTATATAGTAAGGACTTTCCAATTACCAAAATTACAAAACTTGTCCCCTATATTTCTGTCTAATATTTAAACCTTTAATGTGTCTGCAAATTATTTATTTATTTATTTATTTATTTATATATATATATTTTTTTTTGAGACAGAGTCTTGCTCTGTCGCCCGGGCTGGAGTGCAGTGGCCGGATCTCAGCTCACTGCAAGCTCTGCCTCCCAGGTTTATGTCATTCTCCTGCCTCAGCCTCCCGTGTAGCTGGGACTACAGGTGCCCGCCACCTCGCCCAGCTAGTTTTTTGTATTTTTTAGTAGAGACGGGGTTTCACCATGTTAGCCAGGATGGTCTCAATCTCCTGACCTCGTGATCTGCCCGTCTCGGCCTCCCAAAGTGCTGGGATTACATGCTGTGATTTAAAAACCATTTTTTCCCTTGCTTGGGTTGCCAATCATCTCTGTGCCATTTGTTGAAAGCTCTGTCTTTTGCTCACTAATAGAACAAATTTTCTTTACCATAAACTAAATATCATACAAATAAATATTTTTATGACCCTCTTGTGTTCTACTAATCTGTCTGTTTCTAAAATAATACTTAAATGATTTAATCTTTCTAACTTTATAATATGTTTTCATATTGGGTAGAAATCATTCCTTATTTTATCCCCCAAAGTTTTTATTTCTATGTATTTTTCTCAGATGACCTTTAGAATTATCTAAAGTTCTATTGATAAATCCTCTTGCAATTTTTATTATAACTTATTAAATATATAATCTATAAATCTATAGATGCTAATGTATAATGTTAAAGTAGTAAATCTTACCTTTTATAAACACAGGATATTTCTCCATTTACTCAGGTATTATCTTTGTTCAATAAAGCTTTACAGCTTTACTCATAAAGGTTTTGCTAATTTCTTATTAAGTTTATCTCTACTTATTTTGAGTTCATTGTTATTATAAATATTTTGATTGACTGTTGCTGGTGAAATTTAACCATTCTTATTTATATCTGCTTTTCTTGTTGAACTCTCTTCTTACATGTGAAAGCTTCTCAGCTGATTCTCTTTTGATTTCTAAGTAGGCAATCATGATGGCTGCTAATAATGATATTTTGAGTCTTTATTTAGTTTTCTTATTATATTGCATTATTAGTAGCCCTGCTTGAATAGTAGTGGTAATAGCATAAATTCTTGTTTTATTCCTAATTGTATTAGGAATGTTTCCAATGTTGAAAAAGTATGATACTTACTGTAGATTTATAGTAAACAGCCTTTTCAGGCTAAGAAAGTGTTTTATTCCTTTGTTTGCTAAAATAGATTTTTAAAAATTCAGGCATGAGTATAAATTTTATTAAGTTGCAGTTGCCTTAATGATTCTAGGGGATTGTCCTTAGAATCTTTCTAGGTAATTATATTTAAACTTTTTTCTGAAGAATTGCACTTAGAATTTTTTCGAATGTTAAATAATTATTTCATTCTTGGAATCAGTTCATGTCTTTATATTTTTGATACCTTTTTATTCTATTTACTAACAATTTATTTAAGACTTTTCACCTCCTTTTATAAATGAGTTATAACCTATGGGGGTTTTTTTAGTGCTATTCTTGCATGGCTTAAATATTAGTATAAGGCTAACCCTTTTGAGTGAATTAAAAAATTCTCCTGTTTTTTCGAAAACTCTCTATGCTTTGGGATATCAAAATTTATCATTCCTTGAAATCTATGCAGATCCATTGGCTTCTTTTGAGAGCAGATCATTTACCAATATTTTAATTACTGTAATTGTTACTAGTAAATTTTAATTTTCTATTCCTTTGTGATTCAGATTTAGCAATTCATTTTCATAGCAAATTGTCTGTTCAATCTATATTACAATCAATTTTTTAAACTGTTATACTGTTTTATTTTAAAATACCTTTCATGATTCCATCTATGTCATCTTTCTCATTCCTAATATAGTTTGCTTACGTCACCTCTTTTGTCCTTAACCAAACACTTCAAAGATTTTATATTTTGTCTGTTTCACAGAATCTTCTGATTTTATTAAGTCTACTGTTTTGTTTTCTACTGAATTTGTTTTTGCATTTATATTTTTAATTACTATTCTTTAAAGGATTTTCTTTATTAATCATGTTTGGCTTCTTTACTTAAATGTTTAGTTTATTCCTCATTTTTCTTCATATCGTATAAGCAATGCAACAATGTTTTTAATATTATCTTAAGCACCAAGGCTCTAACATTTCTGTTTTGACTGCTTCAAACAAGTTTTGATATTGCAGATTATAAGCAATATCAAAGATACTATGCAGTCAATTCCAGACCACCACAATACAACAAATATTGCAATTAAGTAAGTCACACACTTTTTTTGATTTTCTAGTGCATACAAAAGTTATGTTATACTATGCCATAGTCTGTTAAGTATGCAATAGCATTATGTGTAAAAAATAATGTACATGCCTTAATTAAAAATACTTAATTGCTAAAAAATGCTAACAATCATCTATTCCTTCAGTGAGTTCTAATGTTTTTGCTGGTAGAGGGTCTTGACTCCATGTGGTTGGCTGCATGTTGATGGCTGCTGACTGGGTCATAGTTGTTGAAAACTGGGGTGGCTGTGTCAGTTTCTGAAAACAAAATAACAATAAAATTTATTGTATTGGTTGTTTATTTTCTGAAAGAGTTCTCTGTAGCATGCAATGCCATTTGATAGCATATTAAACACAGTAGAATGTCTTTCAAAATTGAAGTCAACTTTCTCAAACCCTACCACCTTATCAGATATGTTTACATAAGCTTCTAAGTCTTTTGTTGTCACTTCAACAATGTTTACGCCTCTTCACCAGGAGTAGAATCCATCTCAAAAACCACTTTCTTTGCTCATCCATAAGAAGCAACTCCTCATCTATTATAGTTCAATAAAAGTTCAATTCTGAGATTGCAGCAATTCAGTCACATCTTTAAGTTCCACTTTTAATTCTAGTTCTTTTGTTGTTCAACATCTCTGCAGTTACTTCCTCTGCTGAAGTCTTGAATCTTTCAAAGTAATCTATGAGGGTTAGAGTCAGCTTCTTCTAAACTTCCATTAATGTGAATATTTTGACCTTTTGTCATGAACCATGAATGTTTTTAGTGACATCTAGAATGACAAATCCTTTCCAGAAGGTCATTTCAATTTACTTTGTTTAGGTCCATCAGAGAAACCACGGTGTATGGCAGCTATAGCCTTACAAAATGTATTTCTTAAATAACAATACTTGACTATCAAGATTACTCCTTAATCCTTGGGCTACAGAATAGGTCATGTGTTAGCAGGCATGAAAACAATGTTAATCTCCTTTTACGTCTCCCTCAGAGCTCTTGAGTGACCAGGTGCACTGTCAATGAGCAGTAATATTTTTAAAGGAATCTGTCTTTCTGAGCAGTGGATATCAATAGTGGGCTTAAAATATTCAGCCAACGATGCTCTAAACAGATGTGCTGTCATTCATTTGTAGCACACAGGGAGAGTAGACTTAGCATAATTCTTAAGGGACCTAGGATTTTTGGAATAGTAAAGGAGCACTGGCTTCAACTGAGTAACCAGCTGGATTAGCTCTTCACAAGAGAGTCACTGACTTTTCCTCTTTAGCTATGAGAGTTTTTTGTTTTGGGGGGTTTGTTGTTGTTGTTCTTTTTTTGAGACAGTCTTGCTCTTTCGCCCAGGCTGGAAAGCAGTGGCATGATCATGGCTCACTGTAACCTTGACTTCCTGGGTTCAAGCGAGTCTCCTACCTCAGCCTTGCAAATCTCAAGTAGCTAGGACTACAGGCACATGCCACTACACCTGGCTAATTTTTATATTTTTGGTAGAGATTGGGTTTTGCCATGTTGCCCAGATGGGTCCTCAACTCCTGGGCTCAAGTGATCCTCCTGCCTTAGCCTCCCAAAGTGCTGGGATTACAGGTGTGATCCAACGCACCTGACTTGCTATGAGAGTTTTATATGGCTTCTTCTTCTAATACAGAGTAAGATTCTTTCACCTACATAAAAAATTTGTTTAGCACAGCCATGTTCATTAATGATTGTAGGTAGATCTTCTGGATAATTTACTGCAGCTTCCCTATTAGTACTTACGGCCTAACCTTACACTTTTATGTTATGGAGATGGCCTTTTTCCTTAAACCTCGTGAACCAAGCTCTGCTAGCTTTAAACTTTTCTTTGCAGCTTCCTCACCTCTCTCACTCTTCACAGAATTAAAGAGTTAGGTCCTTGCTCTGGATTAGACTTTGGCTTAAGTAAATGTTATGGCTGTTTTGACCTTCTATCCTGATCACGCCGACTTCCTCCATATCAGAAATAAGGTTGCTTTACTCTCATTCATATCATTTGTGAACACACAAATAACATTTTCAATTTCTCCCAAGAACCTTTCCTTTGCATTAACAACTTGGCTGTTAGGCACAAAAGGCCCAGCTTTCAGCTTATGTTGGTTTTTGACATGCCTTTCTCTCTAAGCTTCATCATTTCTAGCTTTTGATTCAAAGTGAGAAACATGAAACTCTTCCTTTCCCTCAAACACTTAGAAGCCATTGTAGGGTTATTAATTGGCCTAACTTCAATATTGCTTTGTGGAAAATAGAGACGCCTAAAAAGAGGGAGAGAGAGAGAGATGGGAAATAACCAGTGAGTAGAGTAGTCAGAACACACCCAACATATATAAAGTTCGCCATGTGTATGGGACCAGTTTGTGGTACCCCCAAACAATTACAAGAGTCACATTAAAGATTACTGATCATAGATCACCACTACAAATATAATAATAACAAAAAAGTTTGAAATATTGTGAAAATTACCAAAATGTGACACAGAGACATGAAATGGGCACATGATGTTGGAAGAATGGCACTGATAGACTTGCTCGATGCAGGGTTGCCACAAAACTTTAATATGCTAAAAAATGCAATATCTGCAAAGCACAATAAAACAAGCCCCCCCGCAAAATGAGGTATGGCTGTATTTCTAAAAGTTTTTAATTTCTGCTGTTAACTTCTTCTTTAACACAAGTTACTAATGGGGTAATTTAGTAGTATTATTTTATTTTAATTTTTACTTTTATTACACTGTGCCCAAAGAATATAACCGCTTGGGACTCATTGAAAAATTTTTTGTAGGTAATATACAGTCAATTTTAAATGTTGACTGAGCAAAAATAATGTGTATTCTCTGAATGGGGGTTATACCAAATTTTGTGTTTAGTATATAGTCAGGTTTGTGAATGTGGATTGAGTGAAAATAGTGTGTATCCTCTGATATGTGGTATCTCAACACAGAGCAATCATTTGTGCTACTTAATTTGTTTTATATCAACTTGATCTGTTGATTTCTGAAGAACATATGTTAAAGACACATTAGATGATTGTCAATATGTGGATCTTTTATTTCAATCTTATCAGTTTTTGTGTTACATATTTTGAAACTATCATCATAATTTTAGTAATATTCTTGATAAATCATACCCTTTTGTCAATACAAGATATCCTTCTTTGGTTCATAAAGTGCCTCATGCGCTAAAGATTATCCGGTAACCAAATTCTGGTCCAAGTCTCCAGTAACTCATCCGAAGTCTCAGAGCTGGACCTGTTGTTGGACTTTCAACTCCATTCTTTTAACTTTAATTCCTGAGTTCTCTGCATAAGACAGTCCTCTATTTATAAATGGGGGAAAGTTGAATGACTTTCCCAGGACACTTTTTCTTTTTTCTCTCCAGGCAGATTTGGCCATTTTCATTTGTTCATGATGGTGTATTGATATTTAAGACACTTAGAAATATCAATTAACTCTGGCAACACACAGTAGGTTTCTGACAAGATGGAATGGAAACCAAACAAAACAAAGCAGGAAAATAAAGATAGCCTAAGAAGAAAATAGAAGCAATGTGTTTTCAGTCACTTTTCTTTCATAGTCTTTTGCAGGTGAAGCCTTCACAATACTAAAGAAATTTTAAAATATACTTATTGCAAAGTCTAAAATGAGACTAATAATGTTGCATCTTATCTTTAATATTCAGACTCAACTTCTTTTAATTAATAATTCACATTGAAAATCCACACACCTTTAGATAATATATTAGGGAAAAAAGAATTAATAGTTTAAAGCTGTGCTTCCTTGTCTTCCCGACAAGTCTCCCTTCATCTATCCTCCTTGTAGCATAAACCAGAATCACCTAGAGAGCTCCTTAAAATGAAGATCACTGGATTCCATCCCCAGAGTTTTTGATCAGTGGATTTAGGGTGGGGCCTAAGAATTTGCATTTGTAAGAAGTTGCTAGGTAGTCCTGATGCTGCTGGCTCAGGATCCACACACTGACAGCTACTGTTCTTAAGTAATAGCAGTTTTATTTGGGTATACAACCATCAAATACTTCCTTTCCCAGTGTCTCTTGCAACTGGGTATGCCATGTACCTGAGTCCCAGCAACGCGTTGTGAGTGAAAGAGATGTCCTTTCAACATCTAGGTCACGATCAAAGGCAAGGCAGCATGCCCTCTCTTTCCCTTTCTGCCTGCCTGCAGCCATGGGACTGAGCCATTTTCGACTCTGAAAAGGTAGGAAGTACTATGCAAATAACAGAGTCCTGATGCTGTGTTATCATTTTACCAGTGATCACAACCTAAACTGCTTTGGGAAATAATAATCTGTCTTTTCTAATCCATTGCTGTTTAGAACCTCTTATGACTGCAACCTAGACTAATCCTAACAAACACACAAAGATTTTAGTGTTTTAGAATCTACTTTCAACACATCAGCCAGAGCCGTCCTTTTAAACTATTAATCAGATCTATGCACTTCTCTATTTCAAAGATGGACGCTTACTCCAGAATAAAAGCCAAAGTCATTACACTGGTCCAGTAAGTTCTATAACCATCAGCTACCCTTCATCTCCTACTTCTCCCAACCTTGCTAGCTCTTCTTCAGCTACATGGACTAGCTCGCTGTTCACAGCACATCCCACCAGTCATACTTCTGCACTCAACTTCCTCCTTCACCTCCTTCAAGTCTTGCAGCAGCACCTTCTCAGTAAGGCCTTCCCCACCTGATCTGAGAGACCAAAATAGATGCCCCTTTACAAACTGAGATGGACTTTCAGGTTAAAGAAACAAAATGTTGCCTATGGGTCAAGAGTTTAGGGCCTCGCTGACATGGCAAATTTCTAAATCCCTACAAGAAAAACCACACTCTTGTTAAACTCCCTAACAATCGGAGCTATCAGGTATCTAACAAATTGTCAGAACTGAATTACAACCCAGATCTCTCCAACTCTTATTGGACAGAGACCTAGCCTTACATGTTTTTTTGATAAGCAACTGACCTCTAGCCAGTTTTGGCCAGTTTATAAAGGCTACACACAAACTGTCTTTGTGTCCTATATTTCACCTTTTGATGTAAAGAACCAAAGTCCACCTCACTTTAATGCTAAATCCCAAAATGAACCTGGGATGTATGTACATACGTCTTTATCCATTGCACATGTGCTCAGCTACCTTCATAAATTTATATAGCTTTTAGCCCAAACATACTGAATATGTATGACTCTGTTGTCTAATACAGAGCTTCTGAGGCATAACACCCAATCTGTCTTTCCCCTCTTCAAAGAGAAAGCACCTTGAGTACATTTTGGAGAACTTCTTTTCCTGGTAGCAAACTGATATCACAAATGAAGCCCTGTTTTTTACTATTTAGCCATCCTGGTGGTCTTTTGAATGACATCAGACTACCCCTATTTAAAATTGTAATGATAATTATTTTCTCTCCCCTGGTGCTGCCTATAATCCTTCTCTGGTCTATTTTTCTCCATATCACCTGTCACCTTCTGAGACTATGTATGGTTTATTTATATTATCTAATGTCTAGAGAATATTCTACTTCTCTAGAATATAGCTCCAGGAGGGTGGGGACTTATGCCTGTTTTGTTCACTGCTATGTCCCAGAACCTACTATATATAACCTGGAACATATAATAAGTGCTCAATTAATAATTAATGAACACATTCTGTAATTCATGCATCAATAAATCACTAAAAATATAACCAGTAGGATTCAGCATTGCATGATGAGAAGCAGTTTTACATGGAACTACAAAAGTCCTTGAATAATTAAAGCAATCCTGAGCAGAAAGAACAAAGCTAGAGCCATCACACTACCTGACTTCAAAATATACTACAAAGTTACAGTAACCAAAACATCATTGTACTGGCATAGAAATAGACACACAGACCAATGGAACACAATTTTTAAAACTCAGAAATAAATCCATGCATTTTCAGCCAACTCACTTTTGACAAAGGTACCAAAAACATTTATTAGGGAAAGGACACCCTTTTCTGTAAATAGTGCTGGGAAAACTGGATATCCACATGCAAAAGAATAAAAACTAGAATTCCATTTCTTACCATATGCAAAAATCAGGCCAGGCACGGTGGTTCATGCGTCTAATCCCAACAATTTGGGAAGCCAAGATAGGAGAGGATTGTTTGAGCCCAAGAGTTTGAAAAACCAGCCTGGGCAACATAGCGAGACCCTGTCTCAAGAAAAATTGAAATTTTTTAAAAAAATCATTAGGCAGGAGAAATGGCACATTCCTGCAGTCCCAGCTACTCAGGAGGCTGAGGTGGGAGGATTGTATGAGCCCAGGAGCTCAAACTTGCAGTAAGCTGTGACAGCACCCCTGTACTCCATTCTGTGTGACAGAGTGAGAATCTACCTCTGAAGAAAACAAAATATATAAAATCAAAATGGATTAATACTTAAAGGTAAGACCTAAAACTATAAAACTACTAGAAGGAGAACATTCAGGAACAGTGGTCTTGGCAAATTTTTTTTAAAATATAAGACCTCAAAAGCACAGGCAACAAAATCAAAAATAGACAAATGGGATTACATTGAGCTAAAAAGCTTTTTCATAGCAAAGAAAACAATCAGCAGAGTGAAGAGACAACCTACAGAATGGGGAGAAAGTATACAAACTATTCATTTGACAAGGGATTAATAACCAGATTACATAAAGACATCTAATAACTCAATAGCAAAAAACGAAACAAAACAAAACACACACACAAATAATTTGATTTAAAAATGGGAAAATGGTCTAAATAGACATTTCACAAGAGAAGACATACAAATGGCCAACAGGTGTATGAAACAATGTTCAACATCATTAATCATCAGGGAAATGAAAATCAAAACCTCAATGAGATATTTTCTCACCTGTTAAATGGCTACTTTCAAAAAGACAAAAAGTAACAAATGCTAGTAAGGATGTGGAGAAAGCAGACCACTCATACATCATTGGTAGGAATATAAATTAGTACAGCCACTATGGAAAACAGTATGGAGGTTTCCCAAAAATCTAAAAACACACCTACCGTATGATCCAGCAGTTCCACTGCTGGGTATGTATCCATAAGAAAGTAAGTCAGTACATCAAAGAGATTTGCATTCCCATATTTATAACAGCACTATTCACAATGGTCAAGATATGGAGTCAATCCAAATATCTGTCAATGGATGACTGAATAAAGAAAATGTGCTATATATATACACTATGGAATATCTTTCCTCCACAAAAAAAGAATAAAATCTGTAATTTGCAGCAACATGAATAGAACTAGAGTCATTATGTTAAGTGAAATAATTCAGGCACAGAAAGACAAGTATCACATGTTCTCACTCAAATATAGGAGCTAAAAAAGTTGATCTCAAAGAGGTAGAAAGTAGAATAATGTTTACTAGAGGCTAGGAAGGGTAGGGAGAAGGGAGGGATGAATAGAGGTTGATTAATGGAAACAAAAAGATAGTCACATAGAAGAAATAAATTCTACCTTTGATAACACAGTAGGGTAACTATAGTCAACAATAATTTATTGTATATTTCAAAATAGCTAGAATAAATGATTTAGAATGTTTCCAATACAAAGAAATGATAAATGTTTGAGATGATGATATCCTAATTACCCTGATTTCATCATTATTCATTGTTTGAATGCATCAAAATATCACATATACCCCTAAATAGATACAATGATTATGTATCAATAAAAAGTAAAATTAGAAAAAAGCAGAAGAGGAAGGCAGAAGAGCCCTTCAGAAGTATGTGGAGGAGAAGGTAAAGCAGGAGAGATAAGGTGGGAAAGGAGAGCAGAGAGAAGTGTTAGACAAACTTTACCATTTCTATGCAGGCAGACTCTAGTAGCTGGGAATGATCCCTAGCCAATAGCCAGCAAGGAAAGAGGGACTTCAGCCCTTCAATTGCATAGAGCTGAATTCTACCAATATCTTAAGTGAACTTAGAAACAGATTTTCCTCGACAGCTCCCATGAGGTAAAAAAAAAAAAAAAAAAAAAAAAACCATCATACCCTTGATATGGACCTTATGAGACCCTAAGCAGAGATCTGTGCTGTGCTCATACTTCTAATCCATGAAAATTGAGAGAGAATAAATGGGTGTTTTAAACAAAAGAAAATAAAAATTCTTTATGTAAAAAGCAAAAAAAAAAGTAGCATTTTAAATTTCATTTCTCCTCAGCAATCCCTGAGACACTTGATCTATCCTGGCTGGTTACACTCCAGCTCTGACTGGGGAGCAGGTGTAGCAGGAGTTTCCATTCACCACCTGATATAGAATTCGTATTAATTCTGTTGCCAAAGGCCTGGTATCCTCTCTGCTCACAGTCTTCCTTTGACCACCCCAATCATGTTGGCCAATTCACATGACCTGTCCCTCTGAGTATCCAGATTCTAACTGGGGTTCTGAACTGAAGATACTGACTATTGAAGCTCTACTGTTACTTGATCTAATGTATCACTGGGGCCTGAAAACTCCTTAGTTTGCAGTGGAAACCTTTGGATATTGACACAGCCACAGGCTCAGATCAGGAGCAAGATCACTGATATGTTCTCTGGCTCTCAGGCAACCTTCGCCAGAGCATCTGCTCAACAGCAAGGTCAGTTTCCCCAACCCTAATTCTACATGTTTCTGGCTTCTTCCCCTTTCATGCTAGAACAAACTCCTGGGATCCCATAGTCTTTCTGGCTGAATCCAGCTGAGTATGACATATTTTGCTTACCAAGGGAATGCTTAGGGTTATTGACAAAGATACAACATCAGAACCAGACCTCAAGTGAAATGAGTTAGAATGAGGAAAGCAGAACCAGGGGATTTAAGCAAACTAGGAACTCTGATTAAAAGTAGTTGTGTATCTGAGTTCTACCCCAAAGGATAGTGCCTCTCTTTGAGGGATGATTGTAGAGAAATGTGAGTTGGAATAAAGACTCAAAAGAGCAAAGTCAGCTTATGGGGAAAGGGGGCAACAAGATGCCAGTATCATTAGCTAAAAGACCAAGCTGATGTCAAAACCACAGTGTCTCCAAGGCCAGAGTGGCCTGGTTCTTGATAGTAATTGCTGGGATCAAAACATATAGTGTCAGACAGATGTAGAATCAGATATAAGTGGTGTTGTCTTAAGGATCCCAAGGATGGAAGTGTCATATTGAGTAGAACTCAGGGTAACAAAGGTAATAAGCTCTATGATCCACAGGTGGGAAGTCTCAAGTTGGCATGGCAGCAGGTAGGTGAGATGGGATGCTTCATACCCCCTGGTCCCAGAGTGGAGTTTTGGGTAAAACCCAATTTGAAATGTAAGGGATCCACATAGGAAGGTTTATTCTACAAGAAGCAGCCCTTTTCTAACAACTACTGAAAAGCAGCCCTTTTCTAACAACTACTGAAAAGTAAAGACAAGCACAGGAATGCAAATCATTTCAACTGATTGAGCGTTTAACTTGGTCAGCTTTATATATAATCCCAATTGGATTTTTTTTTTTTTTTTTTGACAGAGTCTTGCTCTATCTGCCAGGCTGCAATCCAGTGGTGTGATCTCCGTTCACTGCAACCTCTGCATTCCTGGTTCAAGCAATTCTCCTGCCTCATCCTCCCAAGCATCTGGGACTACAGGTGTCCACCACCACATCTGGCTAATTTTAATTTTTTATTTTTTAGTAGAGACAGGGTTTCACCATGTTGGCCAGGCTGGTCTCGAACTCCTGACCTCAAGCGGATCACTTGAGTGATCACTCAAGTGGATACTTCAGTCTCCCAAAGTGCTGAAGTTACAAGCATGAACCACCATGCCTGGTCGCAGCTGGAAATATTTACATAAATTTGTGACACTCTATTGAGAACATCTGGATCACATTAGAGGACAAAGTTATCAGCATTATTTTTTCTAGAGTTTCTACTTCTCATTTGTAAAATGAATTTCATGCATGTTTTTCACAAGTTTGCTATGAGTATCAAATGAAATATGTCTATGACAATCCTTCTCATCCAGAGGTAGGTTATTCTCTTTATGATTTTTATATGTTATGGTTATGGATGGATGAGGAAGAAAACACGTGGACATCATGGAATGTTTGTTTTCAGAAATGTAAGGAAGAATGGGGTAGAACTAAGCCAGCTGGACTAGAAAATTTATCCTGAAGCAACAGGCAATTTACAAAGCAATGCTGACCAACATCAAAGATGGCAGCCGGGGCTAACATACATGGAAGTTACCTCAAGCATAAGGACAAAGACCGAGGTAAGTCTATACATAGGAAAACCATCTGAGAACCTGGAACTGGTGTCAGAAATAAATTTGAAAACAGACATGAGATAAGCCCTGGTCAAGACAGAACCTGAGAACATTTTGAGGGTATCAGGGACCATGTTTTTGTGATACCAGCTCTGTGGTTTTGATAGGGACAGGAGGCAGGGAAATTCTGGGCAAAAGAGTGTGGGTCCCCAACAAGGTCCCCACCCTCAAACTGAAAAGCCTGATACTGTGGCCCAAAGTGAGGACTTGCATCCCTGTTTTCTCACTTGAATGTTGCATTTTCCAAAACCATCCATCGCCTGCCCTTCCCCCCATCCTGTGCCCCATAAAAATCCCAGGCTCAGCTGACAGAGAGAGGAGAAGCAGCTGGACATTGGAGACTATGGTTGGATGTCAGAGAGAAGTGGCTTGACATCAGAGGGACAGTCCCCAGCCAGACTCCAGGAGAAGATTGCCTTCCCACTCTATCCCTTTTTCAGCCGCCACCTTTTCACTGAGAGCCACTTTCATTGGCAATAAAATCCCCCACATTTACCACCTTTATTCCTCCTGGATGCTGGACAAGAACTCAGGTGTCACCTGTGTGGGTACAAAAAGCTATCACACTGACCCTCCACTGAGCTATAAACACTTAAGCCATCCACAGACGGAAAAACTAAACAGGCACTGTTACACTTCCTCTGGGGCTTCAGGGGTCACAGGCACCCTCCCCTAGATGCTGCCGAGGGACCAGTACAGAGTTTGTTCTTGCCGGCACCCAAAAATGCTCATCCTGGCTCTTGCACCTACTCACCTAAACTCCCCCTCCCATAAAAGGTAGAGCAGTAAGTGAGTGGAGTTCACCCCTGCCAGTGCCTGTGCACTCCAGTTCCTGCCAGCAAAGGGGTCAGGGAAATATCCTGCTTCAGTTTGGGGTGGATCTGCTGGATTTATGAGGCCTTAGATATTCAGACATGCTGTAATGAACATCATCCTGATTAAACCAATTCCTGATTATTGGTTTATACTTGTTGTTCCTGTGTAATAATTCTACTTTCAAATGGCTTCTGGGAAGTTGAGAATGTGTGGAAAAATTGAGATCAGATTTAGAAAAGAACACCAGAAAAGACTGCAAAGCAAGCAAGAAACAGGTGAACCAGGAAAAACGCCCACCCATTCCATTGGATTTAAGAGATGTTGGATGATGTTTTAGGCCTCAATGATATTATCTGTCCTAGAGTCAGCATGTATTTTCCAGAGTGGGTGAATATTTTCTCCTCAAACCCCTGGATGCTCTGCTTGGATTTGGAAATGTCCCAGTCAGTACCTCACAGGAGGCTAAATGGTTTAAGAATACACCACAATTTAATATAACTTTAAAAGTTAAGAGAGGTTTTATGTTTGTTTGTTTGTTTATTTAGTAGCCCTGTTCCTGTTTCCATGTTGGCCATTCAGAGGCACCACCCTGATTGGTTCTGACAGCTCATTCGTACTGACTGAGCCTACCAAGAATTTCTCTGCAATGTTGGCTTCTTCCAGAGCATTCAATCAAGAATTTGCATTATGAGGAGGCCATGGAAAACCACAACAATAAAAGCAAAGGATGGATTGGGTTAAAAGGCAAGGCTAGGGAAATTGTATTCATAATAGGAGAAAACAGTTCAGGATATGAAAACAGGCTGAAGATCTATACCAGGTTGACACAGAAGGTGATGCAGAAATGATTAAACATGAATCAAAGGCAAATAGATATTGGAAGCTGCAGTATGTCACATAGTATGTGGTCCTGCACTCTGCTCAATAGTTTATTTCTCACTTGGATGAGGGCACAGATATCTAAGACATTTATCTTTTTTTCCCTCATACTATTCCAGTCCTTTGCATGTGCTTGGTTTTGTGTAATTCACACTAACTTTGTTAATGAAGTCACTGATGTTCATCCTGTCCGCCTCCTGGCATCTACAGAATCCACAACCTTGGCCTGTCACAGCCTCAGAGATTCAGGCTCCATCTCTGTCCCCTCCAGGCCTAACCCTATTTTTTATACCAGAGCATCAAAAGTGAATGTGTGTTATCTTTGCAACAGTATGTGAGGATACTTAAAATTGATACTTGGTGAGGGAATTTCATCACTCCCAGTGACATGGTTATTTATTGAGTCTTTCATTTAATTCTGTGCTGAGTCATGTATTGCTCCAGCCAGGTAGGTCTTAGACTAGGAATGACCCTCAGGCACAATCCTGGCATTGAAAAGCCCTGTTGTATGAGGACAAGGTATTTGAGTGCAATGCTGGATGAAAGTATATGTGAAGAGTATACACAGAGACGGAGCCCCAAAACTCAACTTGGAGAACCTCTTCTTCTTTCTTATAATTTCTAATCGACTGCATTCTTCATTTGCTGAACACTTTCCAAGAAATTTGAGGCTGAGTATGATACTCCACTTTGTGGGAGACTGGTAAAAAGTTTTGAGTCGGGCAGTAAAGAGAATTGGAGAGAGAATGTGTACCAAAGCACATTATTAGGGAACTTCGTGAGTATAAGAAAATGCTTTTCTGTCTTTTATCCAACTTTTTTTTTAACAACCCTATAAAACAAACAAAGCAGATGAGAAACAGAAATACAGAGCCACAGGCTCTGAGACTCAGGTAGGCATCTTAGCTAAGTTACTCAGTTAGAGGTTCACGATGAGAGGACTGGACTCTGCATTTTTAAATTTAATTTACATTATTAATGTTTTTTAATTTTAAACTTTTGAAGTCTGAAATCTGTAAACAGAGCTCTGAGATCTTCCACAAACCGGGGATGAACATCAGGACTTCCTGGGGGCACTTGCAAAATGGAGATGCTTTGGTCTCACTCCACACCTCCTAAATCTAAACTCCCAGACAGGCCTCACCATGTGTACCTTTACAGAGTGCCTGATGGGTTCCAAAGTTAAGAACCATTAAACTATACCATGTCACCAAAAACAAGAAGAAAACCAGTAGAAATGACTACATGGAGTTAATTTTCTGTCATTTTCTAAGATTAAAGATCTTTATGACAAGATCAGTTTCCCTTCTGTCAGATAGAGTATATTTAAGGTTAAGTATCTAGAATAATGAATGTAAATATATCTTATTCTAGGAATAGATCTCAGAAAGGCTGACTCCTTGGCCTAGGAGGAAAAAATATATCTAGAAAGTTGAACATAGATTCAACCACACTTACAGTAAATACTAGCAATGAGTTGGTGTGTTATTGAAGCTGGTCAGTTGCCCAGGAGGGTGTCTTGGAATAGTTTTTAGGTGCTCTGGAGAACCTTTTTTGTTTCAATCCACCACAGTTGAAACAAATTTTAAAATATATTAATCACCCTTTGTAGTTCCCTGTGATGGTTAATATTGAGCGTCACCTTGATTGGATTGAAGGATGCAAAGTATTGTTCCTGGGTGTGTCTGTGAGGGTGTTGCCAAAGGAGATCAACATTTGAGTCAGTGGAGTGGGAGAGGCCAACCCACCCTCAGTCTGGGTGGGCACCATCTATCAGCTGTCAGTGAGGCTAGGACAAAAGCAGGCAGAGGAACGTGGAAGGACTAGACTGGCTGTCTTCTGGCCTCCATCTTTCTCCTGTGCTAGATGCTTCCTGCCCTCGAACATCAGACTCCAAGTTCTTTTGCTTTGGGACTCTTGGACTTACACCAGTGATTTGCCAGGGGCTCTCAGGCCTTCAGCCACTGACTGAAGGCTCCGCTGTTGGCTTCTCTACTTTTGAAGTTTTGGGACTCAGACTGACTTCCTGGCTCCTCAGCTTGCAGTCGGCCTATTACAGGCTCACATAATAAAATTTTGCCATTACTTTTGAAGCTGGCAGTATGGTCTTTCCCAAATACAACTCTTTGCCTTCCCATCATTCATCTGAAGTTTTGAAAAATTATTATTCCTTTGATTTTCATTTTAATTACACTTCGTATATAGGTATCTCTAAATAATACATTGTTTAACTTTGTAAGTTTTAAAACTTTCTATAAAGCTAAATGTTATATATACTTCTGTAATTTTCATTTTTCTTTCAACATTATATTTTTGAAAGCCTTCTATGCATGTTTTAAATAATTTCTTATTGAACTATATATATGTATTTCATAAATTAGCCTCTAAATTAAAGATACTAAAACTGACCTATATATGTATTTCATAACTATATATATATATTTCATAAATTAGCCTCTAAATTAAAGACACTAAAACTGACCTCAGAGAGAATTATTGGGAGATAATGAAAGTAAAGTGTTTATAGGAGTACCTGACCCATTGTAGCCATTCACTAGTACATACACAATATTAATAGTATATATATATTAATAGTATATATATAATAATATAATAGTATATATATAATAATATATAATATTATAATTATTAATAATTATATATTGTAGTGATTGCACCTTTCTTCTTGAATCTATATTATTTCATGAGCTGCACTATGCATAAACAGTTTTTTTAAAAATTTTAGTTTCAGGGGGTACATGTGCAGGTTTGTTACATGGGTAAATTATGTAATGCTGAGGTTTGGGCTTCTAGTGAATCTATCACCCAAACAGTGAACATAATATCCAATAGGTAGTTCTTTTACCCTCACCCCTCCCACCTACCCTCCTCCCTTTTGGAGTTCTTAGTATATATTATTTCCATCTTTACTCCTATGTGTAGCCATTGTTTAGCTCCCACTTATAAGTGAGACCGTGCAGTATTTGATTTTCTGTTTCTGAGTTATTTCGTGTAGAATAATGGCCTCCAGCTCCGTTCATATTTCTTTGAAGAATGTGATTTCATTATTCACTATGGCTGTGTAGTATTCCATGGTGTATATATACCATGTTTTCTTTATCCTGTCAACCACTGATGGACACTTAGGTTGATTCCTTGACTGTGGTATTGTGAATAGTGTTGCAATCAATAGGTGTTTTTTTGATAAAATGATTTCTTTTCCTTTTCCAATAAATAGGATTGCTGGATCAAATGGTACTTCCATTTTTATTTTTTTGAGAAGTTTCCACACTGTTTTCCATAGAGGCTGTGCTAATTTACATTCCTATCAACAGTTTATAAGCATTACATTTTTTTTTCCACATCCTCATCAACATCTGTTAGTTTTTTGGCTTTTTAATAGTAGCCATTCTGACTGGTGTGACATGGTATCTCATTGTAGTTTTAATTTGCATCTCTCTCACAATTAGTAATGTTGAGCATTTTTTTCATGCTTATTGGCCAATTGTATGTTTTCCTTTGAGAAGTGTCTGTTCATGTCCTTCACCCACTTTTTATTGGGGTTGATTTTTGCATGTTGAATTGATTATGTTCCTTGTAGATTCTGAATATTAGCCATTTGCCAGATGCATCACTTACAAATATTTCTCCCACTCTGTATGTTGTCTCTTTCTTCTGTTGATTTTTTTTCTGCAGTGCAGAAGCTTTTTAGCTTCATTTAGTCTCATTTGTCTATTTTTGCTTTTGTTGCATTTGCTTTTGAGGTCTTAGTTATGAATTCATTGCCTAAGCCAATGTCCAGAAGTTTTTCCTAAGTTTTCTTCTAGAATTTTTATAGTTTGAGGTCTCACACTGAAGCCTTTAATCTATCTTGAGTTAATTTTTGTATATGGTTTGACATAGGTTTCCAGCTTCATTCTTCTGCATATGGCTTACCAGTTTTTCCAGCAACATTTATTGAATAGGGTGTCCTTTCCCCCTGGTTTCTTTTTGTTCTGTTTGTTGAAGACCAGTTAGTTGTAGGTGTGTGGCTTTATTCTGGGTTCCCTATTCTGTTTTATTGATCTGTGTGTCTACTTTTGTATTCGTACCATGCTGTTTTGATTACTATAGGCTTGCAATATAGTTTGAAGTCAGGTAGTGTGATGGCTTCAGCTACCATTATAATCTGTGTTTAAATTTTCCAGATGCTTAAAGACATTCAGCATTTTTTATATGTTTATTGGCTATTTAGATATCCTCTTTTGTGTAGTTCCTATCAGGTGTTTTTTTCATTGTTTTCTTAGATTATCTGTCTTTTCGTACTGATTTGTAAAAGTTCTTTATATGTTTTGAATATGAGCTTTTTTTCTCTTTAGTCCTGTCTTTTAATGATTAAAGTTTCTAATTTTAATCTAGCCCAATATATAAACATTTTCTCATATAGTTGGTGCTTTTTGTGTCCTGTTTAAGAGAGCATTGCCTCCACAAAAAGCCTAGATTCTGGAGCCAAAAACCAGAATTTGAATCCCAACAGTTCACTCACTGAAGTGTAGCTTGAACACATTATTTAACCTCTATATGCCTCAATATTCTAAGATTATAGTAGCTCCTAACTTGGGATTGTTATAAGATTTAAATAACTTGATATACTTAAAGTGCTTAGAAGAGTGCCTGACACATAGTAAGAAATTCATTTGGCATTTGCTAGAATGTGCCTTTCCTAATGTACAATCTCATAGACCTCTGTCATTTTTTAGCTTCCATCATGAGAGTTTTGGTTATTATTATCTGACTAGATGATTACCTAGATGCCTGCCTTCAACATGAATACATATGAACTTGTTACCTTAATCCCAGTGGTCTCCACTGACTCAGCTAGAGAAAAACAATCAGAGAAATAAAGATAATCCCCAAAGTAGCAGCATGTCTGCCAATGACAGTTACCATATCCAATCAGTTTTTCCTCTCTTCATCCTGGCTGTCAATGACATTATATGTTAAGTTTAAGGTCTTGATTTCATTTTTTAGGTAATGAAAAGGAGCAATCCTAGCTGTCTTTGAGATTATTATGTTTCTAATTTCTCATTATTGTTCTTGACCTTTGGTAAAACACAAGGGAGAGCTTTGTAGCTTGCCATGCCCACAATTCTGTCCTACAGCCATTGTATTCACTTCTGCTCTAACTTAAGAATCAAGTACTTTTATATGTGGTTTATTCAACATGCTAACAAACTGAGTTCCTTTAGGGAGGAAACTGGGTCTTATAGCAGGTAGAATTTTGCTGTCACTTAGTAGCTCATCATGAGTTGATGATATTGATTTAATGAATATAATATATATAGCAAATTGTATATACGCTATGACACAATATAACATACATTCTTTGCAGATATGCGTCTAGTTGGATAAATAAGTGAATACCTAACTTTTCTAATTTAAATCTTGATTAGGGCTCAGCCCACTGTTGGGGTAGGTTGTCTTGTTGTAACCACTGATTATATGCAGCAGACTTCAAGCCCATTTAACTCTAAGATGATTCCA
Organism: Papio anubis; assembly: GCF_008728515.1. NCBI lineage: Eukaryota > Metazoa > Chordata > Mammalia > Primates > Cercopithecidae > Papio > Papio anubis. The sequence goes on along the minus strand of NC_044983.1, from coordinate 85,869,074 downwards.
ACCAACCCTGATTTATCTATCTGATCATCAAAAAAATTGTCAGTCACATAATATGTGTAAGGCATTATATTAAATGCTGTGGAGAACACAGGAAAATCAAAAGATGTGTTCCGTACCACTTAGAGGAATCTTGATCCTGTTGAATGATACTTATAAGCCAATATTTATCAAACTTTGGCTTTACAGAAATTGCATGGAAAATGTATAAAGTGTCCACACTCCGTCTGCAAAACTTTTGATTTAGTAGATCTAGGTCTCAGACTAGAAATATGCATTTTAAACACACACTCTGGTAATTCTGAGACAGAATGATGTAGGGCCCATAGTTCAAGAAGCACTGGTCTACACTGTAGATGCAAACTTTACAGGCAGGATTCTAACTGCTGCATACTATTAAAGCCAAGCCAATAGGCTTCAGTGAGTGGTGAAAGATATTTTGGTCCATCTAGATCACAGTGGGTCTCTCAATCTTCTTATCTTGAGAATTGGGCTAAATAACAACTGAGGACTTGGAATTCTGATAACATAATCCTCAAATAAAATTAGTAATACTTCTAATATTTAAACTATAAATGATAGATTTAAAATTAAAATTTAATAAATCTTAATCTATAGCTGAGTTTGCTGGATAGTTAATGGAAATGCACAGTTGTCAGAGATAAAGATAAAAGAAGTTTAAGTAAATGAGCAGTCTGATATTTCTTCAACTCTGGAAGGCGGAGAATAACACCCAGACATGTGGGCCTATATGAAGCTGAAAATTAGAGCTCAGGCCTTGCATAAAGCAGGAGCTCCAGTAACTCACTAACTCTGAAGGGAGTAGGAATCTTGTTCCCATCAGGCCTTTCTGGGAAAAAGTCTGTCATAAAAAATTGATGCTCTGGCCTGTGAGTCTTATGGGTTTGGAGTCTCATTTTACATTATTCATGTAATTCTATGGTTCCCAAGACAAAAAACTAACAAAAGATTATGAGGTGACTGGCAGAAGAAAACAAAATCACTGAGGAGGAATACTTGCAAATTTCAAAACACAAAGATTTCCACAGGTGAAAAACAGCCCCAATGAAGATGAGATCACAGTAACAATTTACAAAATATATGAGCAACAATCAGTCATGAATGAAAGATCAGATTAAATGAATATGACATTAAGCACCTAAAGATTTGAAACAATAGAAAGGTAGTCATAAAGAAAATTTTAAAATAAGTAACTTTAAAATGATTAATGAATTTTAAAAAATAAACATCTTACGGAATAAAACCAAGTAGGAATTTAAAATAAAAAATTAGTTGAAATGTAAGATTTGATGATTATTTAAATAACATAGTGGCAATAGCTACAGAGAAATCAGTAAACTAAAAGATGGCTCTGAGGATAGAAAAAAAACCAGGTCAATATTTATATAACATTTGTTCTGTGAGGAGAGAATACTAATATTTAAAATAAATAGCCATGGCCGGGCGCGGTGGCTCAAGCCTGTAATCCCAGCACTTTGGGAGGCCGAGGCGGGTGGATCATGAGGTCAGGAGATCGAGACCATCCTGGCTAACATGGTGAAACCCCGTCTCTACTAAAAATACAAAAAACTAGCCGGGCGTGGTGGCGGGCGCCTGTAGTCCCAGCTACTCGGAGGCTGAGGCAGGAGAATGGCGTGAACCTGGGAGGCGGAGCTTGCAGTGAGCCGAGATCGCGCCACTGCACTCCAGCCTGGGTGACACAGCGTGAGACTCCGTCTCAAAATAAAATAAAATAAAATAAAATAAATAGCCATAAATTTTCAAGATTTAATTAAATTCATAAATCTTTAACTTGAAAAATTATAAAATGTCAAAAGCAAGAATTATTTTTTAAAAATCCAAATCAAGTGATTCCTTAGGGAAACTTTGGAACACCAAGGCAAAGGAAAATTTGAAAGCAACCACAGGTAACAGACAAATTTTTCACACAGAAACAATTACAATTAGGGCAGACTTTTCAACAGTGATAAAAGAAGTAATGAAAACAATGTAATAACATCCTCCTAGTAGTAAGGGAGAATAAATTTTAACTTAGTATGTAAACCCAGATAAACTGTTATTCAAAAGTGGGAGAGAAATACAGATATTTTTCAAGCAAACACATTGAGAGAATTTACTGTTAATAACTACTGAAGGCTGTACCTCAGAAAGAAGGAAGTTGAACTCAAAAGGAGAAAAGGGGATGCAAGAGAATGTTAAAAAATAATAACAACAACATAATGCATGCATGAATCAATCTACATAATTGACTAAATGAAGGAAAAAAGAATTACTAATATGATAGAGTAGTTATAAATAAGATCAAATCAAAAGGAAAATAATTTGGACTATGAAGGAGGTTGATGATCTGAGTTAAAGAATTCAAAATCCTGGTATTATTTGGGAGAAAGATGGAGTATTTTTATAAATTTCAGACATTGTTAAGTCAAATATTCATGTTAAGTATTTAAGAATAAAGAGTAAAAAGAAAATAGAAATAGATTGTATAACTTTTAAACTAATAGAGGGCAAAAAGGAAACAATAAAAGCTCATCCTATTTCAAGGATGTCCATTCAACGTGGGACTAAAAGATCTAGCCAGAGCAATCAGACAAGAAAAAAAAAACAAAAGGCATCCAAATTGGAAAAGAGGAAGTCAAATTATCTCTGTTGGCTGATGATGCGATCTTAGATCTAGAAAATCCTAAAGACTCTGCCAAAAGATTCCTAGATTTGAAAATTAATTCACCGAAGTTACAGGATATAAGCCCAAAATACAATAATCAGTACTCTTTCTATACACCAATAAAAATAAGGCTGAGAATCAAATCAACCCAAACCTAGGTTTATATTTAACTAAGGAGGTGAAAGGTCTCCACAAGAAACACTACAAAACAAGAATGAAAGAAATTGTAGATGACACAAACAATTGGAAAGACAGCCCATGTTCATGGATTGGAAGAATCAATATCTTTAACATGATCATACTGCACGAGGTAATTTACAGATTCAATACAATTTCTATCAAAATACCAATGTCATTTTTTTACAGAATTAGAAAACACAATCCTAAAATCTATATGGAACTGAAAAAAGAGCCCAGAGAATGACAGCAATCTGAAGCGAAAAGAACAAACCTGGAGATACTGCATTAACTGACTTCAAATTTACTACAAGGCTATAGTACCCAGAAACAGCATGGTACTTGTATAAAAAATAGACATATAGATCAATGGAACAGATAGAGAACTCGGAAATAAAGCCACATACATACAGCCAACTAATCTTTGACAAAGTTGACAAAAACCTACACTAGGGAAAGGATACCTTGCTCAATAAATTGTGCTGGGAAAATTGGATAGCCACATGCAGAAGAATGAAACTGTATCCTATCTCTAACCATATACAAATATTAACTCAAGATGGATTAAAGACTTAAATGTAAGACCTGAAACTGTAAAGATTCTAGAAGAAAACCCAGGAAAAACTCTTCTGGACATTGGCCTAGGCAAAGAATTCATGACTAAGACACCAAAAGCAAATGCAACAAAAGTGAAAATAGACAAATGGGATTTCATTAAACTTTTTGGTTTAATTTAAAAGTTTATTTCTGTGCACAGCAAGAAATAAACAAACAAACAAAAAACAACAGTGTTGACAACCTACATACAGAATGGGAGAAAATATTTGCACACTATGCATCTGGAAAAGGACTAATATCCAGAATCTACAAGGTGCTCAAACCACTGAACAACAACAAAACCCAAATAACCTTGCTAGAAAGTGGGCAAAGTGTGTGTAGAGACATTTTGCAAAAGAAGATATACAAATAGACAATGAGCATATGAATAAAATGCTCAACATCACCAATCATCAGAGAAATACAAATTAAAACCACAATGATACAGTCTCACATCAGTCAAAAGAGCTATTACTAAAATGTCAAAAAATAACAGATGTTGTCAAAAGTGTGGAGAAAAAGAAATGTTTATACATTGTTGGTGGGAATGTAAATTAGTATAACCTCTGTGTGAAACAATATGGAGGCCGGGTGCAGTGACTCACACCTGTAATCTCAGCACTTAGGGAGGCCAAGGCAGGCGGATCACGAGGTCAGGAGATCGAGACCATCCTGGCTAACATGGTGAAACCCCATCTGTACTAAAAATACAAAAAAATTGGCCAGGTGTGGTGGCGGGTGTCCGTAGTCCCAGCTACTCAGGAGGCTGAGGCAGGAGAAATGGTGTGAACCTGGGAGGCGGAGCTTGCAGTGAGCTGCGCCACTGCACTCCAGCCTGGGCGACAGAGCAAGACCCTGTCTCAAACAAAACAAAACAAACAAACGAACAAAAACAATATGGAAAGCTCTCAAAAAAACTAAAAATGGAACTACCATTGGATCCACAATTCCACTTCCTGAGTATCTTCCTAAAGAGAAAGAAATTATTATATCAAAAAGATACCTCCACTTGTATGCTTATCATGGCACTATTCACAATAGCAAATACATGGAATCAACCTAAGTGTCCATCAATGAATGAATGAATAGATAAAATGTGGTATAGATGCCATATATATATATATATATATATATATGGCTATATATTATCTGTAAATATCTCTATCGTGACATCTATCAGTCTGTCCATATATACACACCATGGAATACTACTGTACCATAAAACAGAATAAAATCATGTATTTTGTATCAACATGGATATAACTGGAGGACATTATGTTAAGTGAAATAACTCTGAAACAGAAAGTCAACTATCCCATGTTCTAACTTGTAAGTGAGAGCTAAATAATGTGTACACATGGACAGAGAATATGGAATTATAAGCAGTAGAGGCTTGCAAAGATGGAAGAGTAGGAGAAGAGTGACGGATGAGAAAGTATCTAATTGATACAATGTACATTATTTGAGTAATAGTTACATTTTAGCCCAGACTTTACTGCTATGCAATATATCCATGTAAGAAAACTGCACTTGTACCCCTAAATCTATAGAAATAAAAATTTTAAAATGAAGCAAATTATAAAAAGAAAAATGTGTTCTATCCAATAGAAGTTAAGAACAATGAAAAAATGTAGTAAAGCTAATGTTAAATAAAACAGAAGAATATGCTAAAATAAATCGAAGAATATGAATAAGACCTACTAATGTAAACAGACTAAACACAGTAGTTAAAAGAAATAGCTTCTCAAATTAAAAAAACAAAACCAGCCATAGGCTGTATATAAAAAATGCATCTAGAACAAACAAGAAAGCTTGAAGGTAAGTGAGTGGAAAATGATATAACAAACCACACGATAAAGAGAGCCATTACATGAAGTGAAAATAAACAACTCACTAGGAAAACAAAATAACATTGAACCTGTAGACTCCTAACAACCCAACATAAAAATTTATATAAGCAAAAAATTAGTTACAAAGAAAATTTGACAAATATGCTATCATAATGGAGAATTTTAACCTGTACCTTTCAGTAATTGATAATGAGAGCTAAGTCAGTGGAAGCATTTTAAAAAATTATTCAGTGTCTAGACTAGTCACTAGTCTCATTAATTAGTCAGTTAGTTGTCCACCAGAAACGTGTGCTCCTTCCACAATGTGGAGTTGGCACTGGGGGTGGCTGTCCAAGGCCAGACTTCATTTCCCAGTCGTTTATGACCATGTGACTATTTGTTTTCTCCCAAAAGAAGGGGAACAGAAGTTAAAATATCAATAAGGCATTATCTCCTGCCTATCAGGATGGGAACATTTTTATTATTATTATTGCATTTTAAGTTCTGGATACATGTGCAGAACGTTGAGGTTTGTTTCATAGGTATATACGTGCCATGGTGGTTTGCTGCACCAATCAACCCATCATCTACATTAGGTATTTCTTCTAATGCTATCCCTCCCCTTGACCCCAGCCCCCGACAGGCCCCATGATGTTCCCCTCCCTGTGTCCATGTGTTCTCATTGTTCAACTCCCACTCATGAGTGAGAACATGTAGTGTTTGGTTTTCTGTTCTTGTGTTAGTTTGCTGAGAATGATGGTTTCCAGCTTCATCCATGTTGCTGCAAAAGACATGAACTCATCCTTTTTTACAGCTGCCTAGTATTCCACGGTGTATATGTGCCACATTTTCTTTATCCAGTCTATTATTAATGGGAATTTGGGTTGTTTCCAAGTCTTTGCTATTGTGAACAGTGCTGCAGTAAACATACATGTGCATGAGTCTTTGTGGTAGAATGATTTATAATCCTTTGGGGATATACCCAGTAATGGGATTGCTGGGTCAAATGGTATTCCAAGTCCTAGATCCTTGAGGAATTGCCATACTGTCTTCCACAGTGGTTGACTAATTTACACTCCCAGCAACAGTGTAAAAGTGTTGCTATTTCTCCACAACATCTCCAGCATCTGTTGTTTCCTGATTTTTCAATGATCGCCATTCTAACTGGCGTGAGATGGTACCTCATTGTAGTTTTGATTTGCATTTCTCTAATGACCGGTTATGATGAGCTTTTTTTCATATGTTTGTTGGCCACATAAATGTCTTCTTTTGAGAAGCATATGTTCATATCTTTCACCCACTTTTTGATGGGTTTTTTTTTTCTTTAAGTTTGTTTAATTTCCTTGTAGATTTTGGATATTAGCCCTCGTCAGATGGATAGATTGCAAAAATTTTCTCGCATTCTGTAGGTTACCTGTTCACTCTGATGATAGTTTCTTTTGCAGTGAAGAAGCTCTTTAGTTTAATTAGATCCCATTTGTCAATTTTGGCTTTGGTTACCATTGCTTTTGGTGTTTTAGACATGAAGTCTTTGCCCATGCCTATGTCCTGAATGGTATTGCCTAGGTTTTCTTCTAGGGTTTTTATGGTTTTAGGTCTTACATTTAAGTCTTTAATCCATCTTGAATTAATTTTTGTATAAGGTGTAAGGAAGGGGTCCAGTTTCAGTTTTCTGCATATGGCTAGCCAGTTTTCCCAACACCATTTATTAAATAGGGATTCCTTTCCCCATTGCTTGTTTGTGACATGTTTGTCAAAGATCAGATGGTTGTAGATGTGTGGTGTTATTTCTGAGGCCTCTGTTCTGTTCTATTGGTCTATATATCTGTTTTGGTACCAGTACCATGCTGTATTGGTTACTGTAGCTTTGTAATATAGTTCAAAAACAGGTAGCGTGATGCCTCCAGCTTTGTTCTTTTGCTTCAGATTGTCCTGGCTATATGGGCTGTTTTTTGGTTCCATATGAAATTTAAAGTAGTTTTTCCTAATTCTGTGAAGAAAGTCAACAGTAGCTTAATGGGTATAGCACTGAATCTATGAATTACTTTGGCCAGTATGGCCATTTTCAGGTTATTGATTCTTCCAATCCATGTGCATGGCATGTTTTCGATTTGTTTGTGTCCTCTCTTATTTCCTTGAGCAGTGGTTTGTAGTTCTCTTTGAAGACGTCCTTCACATCCCTTGTAAATTGGATCCCTAGGTATTTTATTCTCTTTGTAGCAATTGTGAATGGGAGTTCACTCATGATTTGGGTCTCTGTTTATCATTGGTGTATAGGAATGCTTGTGATTTTTGCACATTGATTTTGTATCCTGAGACTTTGCTGAAGTTGCTTATCAGCTTAAGGAGATTTTGGGCTGAGACGATGGAATTTTCTAAAAATACAATTATGTCATCTGCAAACAAAGACAATTTGACTTTCTCTCTTCCTATTTGAATACACTTTATTTCTTTCTGTTGCCTGATTGCCCTGGCCAGAACTCCCAATACTATGTTGAATAGGAGTGACGAGAGAGGGCATCCTTGTCTTGTGTTGGTTTTCAAAGAGAATGCTTCCAGCTTTTGCCCATTCAGTATGATATTGGCTGTGGGTTTTTCATAAATAACTCTTATTATTTTGAGATACGTTACATCAATGCCTAGTTTATTGAGCAGTTTTAGCATGAAGGGGTGTTGAATTTTATTGAAGGCCTTTTGTGCATCTATTGAGATAATCATGTGGTTTTTTGTCATTGTTTCTGTTTATGTGATGGATTACATTTATTAATTTGTGTATGTTGAACCAGCCTTGCATCCCAGGTATGAAACCAACTTGATCATGGTGGATAAGCTTTTTGATGTGCTGCTGGATTTGGTTTGCCAGTATTTTATTAAGGATTTTTGCATCAATGCTCATTAGGGATATTAGCCTAAAATTTTCTCTTTTTGTTGTATCTCTGACAGGTTTTGATATCAGGATGATGCTGGCCTCATAAAATGAGTTCAGGAAGATTCCCTCTTTTTCTATTGTTTGGAATAGCTTCAGAATGAATGGTACCAGCTTTTATTTGTACCCCTGGTAGAATTTGGCTATGAATCCATGTGGTCCCGGTCTTTTTTTTTTGGTTGGTAGGCTATTAATTACTGCCTTAATTTCAGAACTTGTTATTGGTCTATTTAGGGATTCAACTTCTTCCTGGTTTAGTCTTGGGAGGGTGTATGTGTCCAGGAATTTATCTATTCCTTCTAGATTTTCTAGTTTATTTTTATAGAGGTGTTTATAATATTCTCTGATGGTACTTTGTATTTCTGTGGGATCAGTGGTGATATTCCCTTTATCATTTTTTTATTGTGTCTATTTGATTCTTCTCTCTTTTCTTCCTTATTAGTCTTGCTAGCAGTCTGTTTTGTTGATCTTTTCAAAAAAAATAGCTCCGGGATTCATTGATTTTTTGAAGGTTTTTTTTGTGTCTCTGTCTCCTTCAGTTCTGCTCTGATCTTAGTTATTTTTTGTTTTCTGCTAGTTTTTGAATGTGTTTGCTCTTGCTTCTCTAGTTCTTTTAATTGTGATGTTAGGGTGTCGATTTTAGCTTTCTCCTGTGGGCATTTAGTGCTATAAATTTTCCTCTAAATACTGCTTTAGCTGTGTCCCAGAGATTCCGGTAATGTGTGTCTTTGTTCTCACTAGTTTCAAAGAACTTATTTATTTCTGCCTTAATTTCGTTATTTACCCAGTAGTCATTCAGGAATAGGTTGTTCAGGTTCCATGTAGTTGTGCAGTTTTGAGTGAGTTTCTTAATCCTGAGTTCTAATTTGATTGCACTGTGGTCTGAGAGATTGTTATGATTTACAATGTTTTGCATTTGCTGAGGAGCGTTTTACTTCCAATTATGTGGTCAATTTTAAAATAAGTGTGATGTTGTGCTGAGAAGAATGTATATTCTGTTGATTTGGGGTAGAGAGTTATGTAGATGTTTATTAGGTCTGCCTGGTCCAGAGCTGAGTTCAAGTCTGAATATCCTCGTTGATTTTCTGTCTTGTTGGTCTAATATTGACAGTGGAGTGTTAAAGTCTCCCACTATTATTGTGTGAGAGTCTAAGTCTCTTTGTAGGTCTTTAAGAACGTGCTTTATGAATCTGGGTGTCCCTGTATTGGGTTCATATATATTTAGAATAATTTGCTCTTCTTGTTGCATTGATTCCTTTACAATTATGTAATGCCCTTCTTTGTCTTTTTTGATCTTTGTTGGTTTAAGATCTGTTTTATCAGAGACTAGAATTGCAACCCCTGTTTTTGTTTGTTTGTTTGCTTGTTTGCTTTCTATTTGCTTGGTAAATATTCCTCCATCCGTTTATTTTGAGCCTATGTGTGTCTTTGCACTTTAGATGGGTCTCCTGAATACAGCACACTGATGGATGTGATTCTTTATCCAATTTGCCAGTCTGTGCCTTTTAATTGGGGCATTTAGCCCATTTACATTTAAGGTAAATATTGTTATGTGTGAATTTGCAGGATGGGAACATTTTAAGAGTTACAAACAAGAATATGGCAAGAATATGAAAAAGTAGAAACCAGCATAACGTTTATGTGAATATATACTGGTAAAACTACTTTGAACTGCAATTTAGCAATACCCTAAAAAGCTAAAGATGTTAGTGTTAATGATTCAAAAAGTCTATGCCTAGATTTCTAGACAACTAGAAAGCAAAGAAAGTTTTTAGAATTGTACAAGGATATTCATTACACCAGTGTTATAACAAAAAGGAGAAACAGCCTAACTGTCCATCAGTAGGAAATAAATATACCATAGTTTATTCATATATTAAGTACCATAAAGCAATTATAGTGGAGTGAGCAGATCTAAATGTATCATCAAGAATAAATTATCACCAAAAAAGAAATGAAGAGTAAGAAAATCAAACTCACACATGATATCCCTCTGGGATATTACTAATGAAACTATGTAAGAACATTAAAAAGTACTGCAAAGTTAATGAATACATACATAAGTAGAACCTGTACAAAGCCAAACATGGAAATATTACATACCAACTTCAGTGTAATAGCTACCTCTGGAGAGCAGAAGAAGGAATTGATAGATGGGGTTTTGGCTGCATCGCTGGTGTTTTGTGTATGTGTTAGAAAAGTCTGAAGCAAATGTAGTAAAATCTTAACATCTCTTAAATCTGGATGCTGAGACTCTGCTGTCTATCATTATTTTTGTGCCTTATCGTAAGTTTGAAACATTTCAAAATAAAACACTAGTGACCTATAGGCGTGACCAAATCAGACAAAAAACACATAACCTCTATGCAAAACTGAGCCATAGGTCTACAGTGTCCCTGGTCAGCATAGTTTTGAGTTCTTAATCAGAAAAATTAAGTGCATTTAAAAAACCAACATGTGAGTATGGCATAATCATTTTATACTAATCAATTAAACACTTTGTGCTACTGGGAGCTATTCTAGGAAGTCAAACCAGCAAAACTGTATAAACAAATCTCCTATACATTTTTAAATGTACAAAAACTTTTCCTGGCTGAGTGTGGTGGCTCATGCCTGTAATCCCAGCACTTTGAGAGTCTGAGGCAGAAGGATTGCTTGAATCCAAGAGTTCAAGACCAGCCTGTTCAAGATAACAAGACTATGTCTCCACAAAAGAAAAATTAAAAAATTAGTGGAGCATGGTGGCACATGCCTGTAGTCCTAGCTACTTGTGAGGCTGAAGTGAGAAGATTGCTTGACCTCAGGAGATTGAAGCTGCAGTGAGCAGTGTTCACACCACTGCACTCCAGCCTGGGTGACAAAATAAAACCTTATCTCAAAAAAAAAAAAAAAAAAAAGAAAAAAGAAAAAAAAAGGAAAAGGTTCAATAAAACAGAAAAAGACTTAAAACTTCTCAGTAAACTTACTCAGCATTGAGATTCCTATTGTGAAAGCAGGAGAATAATTTACCTGTCACTACCCGTGAGACCAACAATATCCTGAGATGCTGTAGAAATGGAAGACAGACTATTAGCAGGGCAATGATTTTCATGCTCAGTGTTGTAGATTCTTCATTCATGATCAAGATTTTGATTTACTTGATTGAGTGTATAAAGCTTATTTCTTTTCCTTTCCTTAATTTCCTTTTTCTCCTCCTCCCTATTCCTCTTCTTCTTCTTTTTCTTCTCCTTATTGTTCTTGCTCTTTTTCTTCTCTATCAAATAATTAGCACTTGCTAAATGCTGGATACAATGTTTTACAAACATTATCTCATTTAATTTTCACAGCAGTTAGGTAGATGTTTTTATTCCCATTCATCAGATGCTAGAATTGAGGCTTCAAGAAGTGAAAAACATGTACAAGTCATGCAGATCGTACTTGCAAAAGTCAGGATTAGAAACCAGGTTTGGGCTGGACATGGTGGCTCACGCCTGTAATCCCAGCATCTTGGGAGGCCAAAGCGGGAAGATCACTTGTGGCCAGGAGTTTGAGACCAGCCTGGGCAACATACCGAGACCCTGTCTCCACAGGGGGAAAAATAAAAAAAAAAAAAACAGGCAAGGCATGCCTGTTGTCCTAACTACTTGGGAAGCTGGGAGGATTGCTTGAGCCCAAGACTTTGAGGCTACAGACACCTATGATCACGTCGCTGAACTCCAGACTCGGTAACAGAGGGAGACCCCATCTCCCATCTCTCTTAAAAAAAAGAGAGAGAGAGAGAGAAAAGAAAAAAAAAGTTTGCCTGCAGTTTCAAATGCACGGATGCTTGTAACTACTGTAAAATGAGACCTCCTAAAAAGTTGAATGAGCTGAGGCACTATTTGAACTGAGTATCTTTGCTGAGTTTTAGTTTTCAAGAAGAGAAGCTCTTACCCTGGTCAGACCTTTCAACTATAAATCTACTAGAAAGCACTCTGAATCAGGAAAGAAAAATCCAGAAAGTTCTGATACCCTCAAACAGAATTTTTAGATGTCAGTTAGGACCCTTTCTTTAAAAAATTACCAATTCAGAATAGCTCTAATGAAAGAGGTAATTCATTCACTCAAAGTGTCATCTTTAGTGATCCAGGGTAAAGAGTTTTCTTCAGGCATGGTTCAATTTGGGTTACATAAAGTATCATCCAGACTTGCTTTCTCTCAATTCTCTCACTTGATGACTTCCAACACAGCCAGATTCATCCCTGAGGGCATCCGAAGAGCTACAGCAGCCTCTGATTCATAACCTCCCCATTTCAAGTGCAGAAGAAAAGATCAAAAGCCTTTTGGTGGGGGTAGGCCCCCTAAAAGGAACAAGAAGTAGCTTAGTTCGGGTGACCAACTCTAAAATGATCAACATTCCTTGGAAAACATTTTGATTGTCTAGACCTTTGTCAAATGCTCCACCACTGGAATCAAGAGTGTAGGCCTGACAGAGCCCTCTGAGGTCATTCCAAGACAGTATATAGTTCTGGGGTCTCCTTGGAAATCTGTATAGATAACATTTCAAGGGCAATACCTTGTTGGTTTTGACTGGATATTCATATAAGCTTTTTAAAGAGTTGAGTGATAGAGCTAACTCTTATCTGTAAGTTTTGAATTTATACTGTTTTATCCCATGGGCAAAACCATTTTTTCCTACAAATAGTTTGGGTTTTCATTGTTGTTATTGTTTTATTTTTTGCATTTGGGGGGTTGTAAAAGAAAAGAAAGCAGGATGTTTTATCATGGATTTTGCTTCAGCAGCTTGAGGACAAATTAAAAGTCAACTCTAGTGCCAGGAAAAAAAAAGTTGGAGTAGATTCTGGGGTGGCAAGCAACCCTATCCACTAAACCTACTAAAGTACAGAATCCCAGTGTCCTCTCTCTATCTCTCATCATTCAACCCTTATCTCATATAATCAATCACCAAGTATTGCAGACTACTTCTTAAATAATCCCTTTCTTCCCATCGATATTATAACTCCATTAGTTACCTTGAAACATTTCATTCGTTCATTTCTTCAACAAGTACGCGTTATCTATAATGTGCTAACATTATAAATTATCACTGAGCAAGGATATATAGATGAAGCAAACATAGATTTTGCCATTAAGGAGCTCACAGTCCACGCAGGAGAAAACAGATTATTATTATAAGATATGTGTGATACAAATATACACAGGGTGCCGAATGAATAGAATTTAAGGCTAATAAAGAATTACTAAAGGAGGTGGTATCTGACTGAAGCTAGGTAATGAGCATTATGACAAACAGAAGGAACAGCTTGAGCAAGGCTACTGAGGTTACAAACAGCAGAGTCAACATTCTGATTTCAATGATGCATTATGGTTATATAGGATGTCACTACTGGGGGAAACTGGGTGGTGGGTACACGGGACATCTCTGTATTATTTTTGCAACTTACCGTGAGTCTACAGTTATTTTTCCCCAACAGGCTTTTAAAAATCAACATGGAATGTGAAGTGTTCTAAACTTCTTGGACACTGCTGGTGCATCTGCTTGAAAGGCAGAGTTTGGAAGATGTTGCAGAAAAGGTGGACAGGTGCCATCTTGTAAAGTAGGCTTACTACTTGTTTGGACCCTGTACCATAGTATTGGAGAACTTGTTGGGTTTTAAGCTGGAGATTGACTTGATTCCTGCCTATTTGTGTCATCTTTTCCTTGTGTATCAACGTGGACACTAGTCCTTACTCTGCAACAATTTCTCGAAGCCTCTAGTTTTTAAAAATGTAGTACTTTGCTTGTTTTTCTTAGATTTTTTGACCTTTTGAACTTGGTAGGAAGATTCTTGCCTTATCCTCTGAGTGACTTCAGCAAATTCTCCAAGCCCACCATATGAGTCTTGATGCCAACCCTCTACTATAGGCTAACCTTGATACCTATGTTAGAATGTAATCACAACTGTGGAGAAGTCAGGCTGGAGAAACACAGCATTACCCAGGGGGTCTAGCCAACAAAAGCTCAGCAACAAAGAGCCATGAAAAACAGTTTTCAGTTTGTTCCAGCGGTTTATTCATTAGCTATTAATACTTGTTTAAAAACATTTATTGTGCACCAACTTCATAGTAGATTCCATGGAAAAATGAGTAGGACAAAATCTCTGTCCTGAATCACCTTCAGCTGAGGGATCAGGGATATAAAAGTCTCAGTAGAAGACAAGAGCCATGCTTGTGGTTCATAAAAGCAGAGTGTTGGCACAAAGAGAGAGAATCAATTCATCCTGAGATGGCTGG